>NC_139642.1:62883873-62907377 GCF_964638095.1 Poromitra crassiceps
CAGTGTTCATGATGTCTCTCAGTGTTCATGATGTCTCTCAGTGTTCATGATGCCTCACAGTGCTCATGATGCCTCTCAGTGTTCATGATGCCTCACAGTGCTCATGATGCCTCACAGTGCTCATGATGCCTCTCAGTGCTCATGATGCCTCTCAGTGTTCATGATGCCTCACAGTGCTCATGATGCCTCACAGTGTTCCTGATGCCTCACAGTGCTCATGGTGCCTCACAGTGCTCATGATGCCTCACAGTGCAGTGCTCATGATGCCTCTCAGTGTTCATGATGCCTCTCAGTGTTCATGATGCCTCACAGTGCTCATGATGCCTCTCAGTGTTCATGATGCCTCTCAGTGTTCATGATGCCTCACAGTGCTCATGATGTCTCAGTGCTCATGATGCCTCACAGTGCTCATGATGCCTCACAGTGCTCATGATGTATCAGTGCTCATGATGCCTCTCAGTGTTCATGATGCCTCACAGTGCTCATGATGCCTCACAGTGCTCATGATGCCTCACAGTGCTCATGATGCCTCACAGTGATGCCTCACAGTGCTCATGATGCCTCACAGTGCTCATGATGCCTCACAGTGCTCATGATGCCTCACAGTGCTCATGATGCCTCTCAGTGTTCATGATGCCTCTCAGTGCTCATGATGCCTCACAGTGCTCATGATGCCTCACAGTGCTCATGATGCCTCTCAGTGTTCATGATGCCTCTCAGTGCTCATGATGCCTCACAGTGCTCATGATGCCTCTCAGTGTTCATGATGCCTCACAGTGTTCATGATGCCTCACAGTGCTCATGATGCCTCACAGTGCTCATGATGCCTCACAGTGCTCATGATGCCTCACAGTGCTGTGCTCATGATGCCTCACAGTGCTCATGATGCCTCACAGTGCTCATGATGCCTCACAGTGCTGTGCTCATGATGCCTCAGAGTGCTCATGATGCCTCACAGTGCTCATGATGCCTCTCAGTGTTCATGATGCCTCACAGTGTTCATGATGCCTCACAGTGTTCATGATGCCTCACAGTGCTCATGATGCCTCACAGTGCTCATGATGCCTCACAGTGCTCATGATGCCTCACAGTGTTCATGATGCCTCACAGTGTTCATGATGCCTCACAGTGCTCATGATGCCTCACAGTGCTCAGTTTTCTGCTTCACAAAGCAAAAATGTGTTGGCAAAGAGTCGGATCTGAGCATCAAGACCTGTAGCAGCACGCGTAGCTGAAGAACGCGTTTGAGGCTCAGCATCATCAACAACAGGGAGGTGACCTGTGATAATGAACGTCATGGTGGACAACGCCCGGCTACAGTTCCAGTCTAGCCGGCACCACATGGAGAGCCACAATGAAGACATCTCCTCCGACTGGCTCTGGAGGCTCCGCTGAGTACGGTGCTCCAGTCCCCAAGTCCCTCAACAGCACCCTGCGTGCAGACTGAATCTGGTGGTGGGGGTGGGGCGCTACAGCTATATTTTGCGCATTGTACACCTCCACACTCGCATAAACATTGTGACATCATCAGTGTGTGTGACACAAAACTCATGCCAACTCATGCACTCAACCGAGCCATTGTGACATCATCAGTGATGTCAGTGATGATAAAGAAATACCTACAGACAATCTGCAGATATGAGAGATTTTGGATGACAAACATCGTACGTAGTATGTCTCTTTCTCTACTCTCTTGAAAACACAAACACACACACACACACACACACACACACACACACAGTATACACAAACCTGCACATTCTCCCAGCTTTCCTGGTGGACACTGGCACGCATAGCGCCCTCTGTTGGCGTCGGTGGAGACGCACTGCATGTCTGCCGGACATGACTGCTCTTCACATTGCTCTGACAGCACAGCACAACTGGCATCTGTAGAGAGAGAGATGAGAGACAGATGAGAGAGACACACACAGAGAGACAGAGAGAGAGACACACACACAGAGAGACAGAGAGACAGAGAGAGAGACACACACACACACACAGAGAGAGACAGAGACACACAGAGAGACAGATAGAGAGAGAGACAGAGAGAGAGAGACACACAGAGAGAGACAGAGAGACAGAGAGAGAGACACACAGAGAGACAGAGAGAGAGACACACAGAGAGACAGATAGAGAGACAGACAGAGAGACAGAGAGAGATGAGAGAGAGACACACACAGAGAGACAGAGAGAGATGAGAGAGAGACACACACACAGAGAGACAGAGAGAGAGAGAGACACAGAGAGAGACACACACAGAGAGACAGAGAGAGAGAGATGAGAGAGAGACACACAGAGAGACAGAGAGAGAGAGAGAGACACACACAGAGAGACAGAGAGAGAGAGATGAGAGAGAGACACAGAGCAGCAGAGAGAGAGATAATTTAAACAATGTATTGTGTACTGTAGATGTGTTGATTGATGACAGCATTGGAGGTGTTTATGTAGTTAGTATGTAGGTGTTATAGATGGCTTATGAAAACTGAATATTTGACTATGCTTGTAGGAATCAGCTTTCAGATGCATCTCGATGCATCTTAAATCGATGCATCACTTTTTCCCCCCAATAAATTATTTACTTTTTCTCACTTTCTTTTTTCTCACTGTGTGGCTACTTTTAAAATAAAAGTGCATTTGGAATTGCATTGTATTATGATCCATAATTAAAATAAACAAATGCATGCTTCCATTATATTTTATTCGATTATTATTATTATTAATTTTTTTTATAATCGATTTTTGACATTTGTGAATCGATGCAGAATCGTGCACGTCCGCATCGCGATGCATCTTATAATCGATTATTTTTTACACCCCTATTGTGGGGTCATAGGTTCAAATCTCCACCCCGGTCCTTTCTGTGTAGAGTTTGCGTGGGTTTCCTCCCGCAGTCTAAAGCCATGCTGTGTTTGTATAGTGTCATAATGTAATCTAATACAATGATGCTATGTAAAGGCCATTGAGACATGCTTGTGATCAGGGGCTATAAAGAGAAGTGAACTGATCAAGGTGAACCACCTCACAGTTAAAAACACTGACAATGTGTCTAATGAGAAGAAGCAGCTTTACATAAGTTCACTATTTAAAAGAGAGAGAGGCTTGAATGTATGAACACTTCTCAGCTGTGCTGTTTTAAACCTATTCACTAATGTTAAGTAAAAAAAAAAAAAAATCGAAATAACTTCAATTTCTATTCTTGGACAAAAAATATAAATTCCAGCCCTTTCAATGACCCATGTCTATTTATAACTATTTTCAAAAACTTTCAAGGCCTTTGATTGGTCTCTGTCACGAGGCCGTGCTGCTCACCTGTGCAGGTGCAGCGGGACGTGCGGTGGAAGCGCGGGGAGACGAAGCTGACGCGTGGCGTGCTGTAGGTGGCCAGGTTGTGGGAGTCCAGGACGATGCTCTGCTCGCACTGCGCGCCGCCGCACTCCAGGCCCGAGCAGTTCTTATCCAAGATGGCCGACACGCGCAGCACCTCCTCCAGCTTGCGTCGCGACGCGCTGAGCTTCTGCGTCAGGTAGGCCGCCTTGTAGAGCCCGCCCCCCGCCGTCTCCACAGCAACCAGCAGGTCCAGCTGCTGCGTGCCGCCCACGGGCTGCAGACTGAGCACGTGCAGAGCGTCCAGCTGCTGCGAGGAGGCCGCCTGCTGCAGCACCTGGTGCAAAACATCAGCTGGTCAGTTTGACATCAGGTAGCACAGAGTTAGTTATCAGTTGGTCAGTTTGACATCAGGTAGCACAGAGTTAGTTATCAGCTGGTCAGTTTGACATCAGGTAGATTTTTTATCCCATTTTTATCCCCCATTAGTGCTAATTTAATTTATTTATCCTGGTTGCTGCTCCACCCTCTGCCGATCTGGGGAGAGCCGAAACTGGCTCCATGCTTACTCCGAGACATGGGCAGTTAGCCAGCCGCTTCTTTTCACCTGACAGGGGAAGCTTCACCGGTAGGACATAGCACGTGAGAGGTTCACGGTATTCCAACCAGTTCCCCTCCCTCCGAACAGGCGCCCTTAACGACCAGAGGAGGAACCACATTAGTAACCAGGATATTGCATGTTTTGGTGAAGGGGTTCCTATATGAAGGAAACCCCTGGGAGGCACGGGGAGAACATGCAAACTCCACACAGAAAGGCCCTTTTGACAACCCCACCCCATGCGGACGGGCACGCATTCCTTCAGCGTTCACAGCGTCCCAGGTGGGAATCGAACCCAGGACCTTGGAGCTGTGAGGCGACAGTGCTTACCACTGCACCACCGTACCCCCCAGCTGGTCAGTTTGACATCAGATAGCACAGAGTTAGTTATCTGGTGGAATGAACATTTTTCCATTGATGTTTCGTAAAATCCTTATGAAAAGAGTTTTACTTGGACAAACCCAGGCAATTTAGGTGTGAGATTCATCACAAGAGACCATAGAACATTTGAACGCCTGACCAAGTTGGAGACAACACGGGTGCTCAAACCTGCGCCCCTCATGTTGGTATAGGCAGGGAATCTACACGACCTGGACGCCCTGGGTGTGGTTTTCATATAAGCCCCTACAGCAGGGATACTCAACTTGCTTTGCCGGGGGTCACTTTCATGAAATGAGGGCCAGTTAATAAACAAACAATATACATTTTTCTGTAGCGGATTGTAGGTTTTTGTGGTGTCAGCCGGAGTTTAGTCTGACAACGTTGTGCACACCGGATAGTTAGTTAGGTTAAGTTAGTTAGGTTAAGTACATACATAAGTGCCTCGGTAGCGAGCAGACGGCGGTATTTGACAATTTAGCTGGAGCTCAGTCAAACTTTATTTCATGTTAGTTTTTATTGTGAATTAACGGGCCGCAAGTTGAGTATCACTACCACATTTCTCTTCTCACTCACGTCTATTGACTTCATGTGTTTGGATCTTTCTGTGTGTGAAAACAGATAAAGAGTGAGGCACCTTCAGCACGCTCTTCAGGTGCGACGCCACAAAGTCGTGCGGTGCCACGCTCTCAAAGCGCACCGTCACCGCCTCGCGCAGCATCTCGGGCGACGCCTGCTCCACGTGCACGCTCACGGGCACGGGCACGGCGAAGCGGCCGTCGCTCACGCTGGCGTTCAGCGAGTAGCGGCCGGCGTCCAGCCCGCCCAGCGCGATGATCTTGCCGTCGCGCGGGCTGATCTTGAAGAGGCTACGCTGGGCCGGGGGGGCGTGGCCAAACGTCAGCGCGTCGTAGGGGTCGGCGTCGGTGGCGTGGAGCTGGCCAATCACGCCGCCGGGAAACTCGTCCTCCATGGTGACGATGTGCACCTCCAGAGGCAACGCCACCGGCCGGTGAAGGCTCTCCTCTATCACCCGAACTGTCAGCATGGAGGAGGAGGACAGACGAGGCTTACCAGAGTCCTTCACCTGGGAGGGAGGAGAGGAGAGAGCAGAGAGCAGAGAGGAGAGAGGAGAGAGCCGAGGAAAGAGAGGAGAAAGGAGAGAGAAGAGAGGAAAGGGAGGAGAGAGAAGAGAGAGAAGAGGAGAGGGTAGGTTGTTAGGATATATAAATTTAGTAGTGCCTTCACGACTACTACTTTTTAGTCATCATCGACTACCCCAAAGCATTAGTCGACTAGTTGCGGGAGAGGTTTCATCTTTTCTTCACCCAATGGAAATGAACCAATTCAAAAAAAGAAAGATGGCAAGAAAAGCGATTATGCGATAATCAGCTTGACCCGGCGTGTCTTTTTGTATAACCGCGGTAATGCGATAATCATGGCAGCCCTATGTGGTACTTACGGGCAGCCTTATACATATTGCAGCTGACGGTTTTATCTGCTGTAAGTATTTCCACACTGTTGACTGTAGTGGAGCATGTTTCTCACTGCCTCTTGCTTATATGTTACTGCAGCGTGCTAAAAGCACAGATGAACCATGAGTTCATCTGTTCATCTTTCATAGTCTAGTCTGTGGACGCTAGAGAGGCGCGGGCTGCAGTTATAACCGCGGGCGGGGCAGATCATAACAATAAACATTCTGATTCATAGCGGATGGGTTGGGTGAAATGATGTATCATTAATGAGGAACATTAATATTAATGACGTGATCTAGTCTATGAACGTATTTTAAGCTTTATTTTTCGTCAGGCACATGTTAGCCGTCTATATAGCCTAGTTAGAAAGCAACTACCGTACCCCCGAAGGACCCAAAGCAAACAAATAGCCATGTGTCCTGCTCTTACTCCTTATATGGTCAATGATGTCACCAGAACGACGAACGTCACACAGGATTCTCCACTGTAGACACGTTGGAAGAGAAGACGCGACGCGCTCCTATTATTTTCCCATACAGGTCAATCCAGTCTTGATCTAAACTTAAAGCTATAGCGTTAGCGTTAGCCTACCCACCCAAACATCATCTAAACATGAGAAACCAGATACATGTTGTGATCTACAATTAGTGTCATTCGTTTGGTTAGTAGGAATAACTTGCAGGTAGGTAAACTATGACACCAAATAAGTTATGCTGTAACATATTAACACGTTCACTGCCATTGACGAGTTATCTCGGCTTACAGAATCCGACGGTTCACTGCCAAAGACGAGTTATCTCGGCTTAAAACATTTTTTTTTTTTTTTGACGGTGGGACGTGGATCAACGCTCCCCACGTCTCCTATAAAAATATTGGAGTCAGCGAACGTGTACAACCCATTCCACGGACCCACTAAGTGGCGACAGTGCTCTCCACACTAGGAAAAGCAGATCCAAAACTGTAGGGTAACGCGCGAGGAAACCATTCTCTACAGTAAAATGGATTGGCGAAAACGCTTTCACTTTCCCGCATTATCGCGCTGGGAGCTGGCGGTGGGGGATTCCAAAAATAGACTGGGTGGAAAACACTTTGAAACACGCAGCATAAAGCCTAGAATCGCACAAAGCTTCATCAAAGCTCTCAAACCCAAGAAACAAGTGAGCCCTATCCACACTCGCTGCCAGGGAGGGAGGCTGCTCAAACTCGCAGCAGCAGCAGCAGCAGCAGAACACTCGCTTGTGACAAACGCTGCGGAGGAGAACGCCCACGGAGGGAGGAGTTGGAAGCAGAGGGGGGTTTCCTGCTGTTATGGAGGAAATTACTGTTCAAAACTATTGTTTAGATGTCTGACGTCTTACTGATGCCAAAAATGAATGGTTAAAGTGACTGTTCTATTGAATTTCACAAAAAGCCATTTATCTCAGAATAAATTTCCAGACGCTGAAACCATGCTGTATTCAACTGCTAATGCTTACATAACTACTAACTCTACAAACTAACTCTTTTAGACAGAGAAAGCACACATTCTATTAGTTCTTTTGAGATATTGTGTGTTCACAAAATCTTAGCAGAAAAGAATCCTCGGGTCTTGAAAGATGAGCCAGAATCCTCAAAAAAACCCTCTGGCAGAACCTACCTACAGTAAAAAAAAAAAAGGCTGGCAGTGAATGTGTTAAACTGATAACTGATTAAATATAAAAAATGCATCACATCCTCCCCAATGACGGCCTTGCCAGCGGGCCCCAATCTGATCAGATCTTTGCTTTTAGATGTTTTATTACAGAAAGTGTATGAAACTCATGACCAAAATAGTCCTACATTCTGTGATTGTGTTATTTATGGGTGGAATTATAGTGAAAGTAAATGATTCCCCCTTTTCCTGTGGACCCCCTGGAACCCCTTCAAGAGGGTTACCGGACCCCCCTTTGAGAAGCACAGTGTTGTATAACTGAATGATTTGATAGCAGCACAGAAGTAAAGTAGCACATAGTGTGAATAAGGACGTTGTGGCTGTTAACTAGCTCACTCTGCTGGCTCCAAAGCCAAGTTCAAAGCAGCATCAAAAGAGAGAAAGGAGGCCGCACAGCAGCCAGTCTGGAGCTCAGAGCCTCAAAGGCTCCGTGAAGAAGCTGAGATAGCTTTTCATCTGGCATGGTGGAGGAGGACGTGCAAACATTTCAACATGCCTTAACTAGCTGCTGCTCACAATTCCTTCCCTTTTTGATCGAGACAGTAGAGAGAGAGACATTTTCTTTTTCGCATTCTTTAAGTGTTTCAAGGTCTTTGCACACAGAGTCTGTTCTGTGTGGTTTTTTTTTTTTTTTTATGTTTTCTTTTATAAGTCAGTCATCTCTGTAAAACACCCCTCTGTGTCAAACAGCTCGCAAAAGGCTTTCGACTGATGCAAAAGACACAGAAATCCAACCTGATTGGAAAACTTTAATGACCGTCCAAAGTTTCAGAGTCTGTGTGTAAACGTGAGCGACACAACATGAGGTCATATTTTAATTTTAAAACGTGCGATCAATTTTGGATGAAAAATATGGACTTTGTGTGCAAAAGCCTTAAATATTTCACACAAAACTTTTCAATTGTGTCTTCTAATGATGGATAGACTGAGTGTGCAGCCTTTCTCTAAACTTATGTTAAGAAAATAATGTTTCAGTCATTTCAAAAAGATTCAACAGATTTTTTCACAGCTTGTTTCTCTTCAGTCTTCTGTTGAATCATCTTCTCTCCTGTGTTGTGTTATTAGTCTGTTTAATCCTCCTCTCTCCTGCATTATTAGTCTGTTGAATCCTCCTCTCTCCTGCATTATTAGTCTGTTGAATCCTCCTCTCTCCTGTGTTGTGTTATTAGTCTGTTGAATCCTCCTCTCTCCTGTGTTGTGTTATTAGTCTGTTGAATCCTCCTCTCTCCTGTGTTGTGTTATTAGTCTGTTGAATCCTCCTCTCTCCTGCATTATTACCGTAAATTCCGGACTATAAGCCGCGGCTTTTTTCCCGTTTTTTGGCCCTGAGGCTTATATAACGGTGCGGCTTATCTATGGATTTTTTCAGAAAAAAAAAAAAAATACAAATAAAATCTCTCTTTTTTAGCACTCTTTCTAACTATAAATCCACTTCTGTTTTAATTTCCTCTCTTGCCCTCTTTTCACCACACCGCGGACAAAAAATAAACAAAGGTGGTGTTGTGTTATGTTGTTTTGTTGAAATGTTACGGTAATACGGTAAATGGGAGCTTCCTCAAACAGCCATCTCTTTCCCGACAATCCCCTCTGTGCGTGACCCCTTACATATGGTAATTACGGTAAGCAAACGGCCACTCGGCCAACAACTCCCTCCCCCGACTACCAGGAGAAAATCACAAACTTCGGCGAATTCACACAAAGGAAGATCAAGGAATATTCACAACAAGACGAGCAGTAGAAGCAACACTCTCTCACTTACCATGGGGAAGGTACGCAGAAATTCACACGACGCAGCTTTCAAGTTGAAAGCAGTCAATCTCGCATTAAAAGAGGGAAACAGAGCAGCAGCGCGTAACCTGGGCATCGACGAGTCAATGGTGAGGCGTTGGAAGGTTCAGCAGGAGGAACTGTCTCAGTGCAAGAAGACCAAAAAGTCCTTCAGAGGTCATAAAAGCAGATGGCCCGAACTTGAAGATTCCCTTGAAGATTGGGTGTTGACCCAGAGAGCAGACGGCCGAGGCGTTTCCACGGTGCAGATCCGACTGAAGGCCAAAACAGTCGCCACCGAAATGAAAATTGAACATTTCATAGGTGGCCCATCTTGGTGCTTCCGATTCATGAGACGAAAGGGACTGTCCGTCCGGGCGAGAACTACTGAACAACTCCCTCCCGACTACCAGGAGAAAATCACAAACTTCGGCGAATTCACACAAAGGAAGATCACGGAATATTATAGGAGTGTGAAAACATCCACAATCACCAACGGGTTCCAAAACGCTGGACTGCTGCGGGATGAAGAGGATGACGCCGCCACAGCTGGCGCTGAGGGCCGTCAGAGGCTTCAGAGGCTGTTCGATGCCGACAGTGACGAAGAGGAGTTCGTTGGTTTTGAGTGACAATGAAGGAGAGAGGAGAGTGGTTGACGAAGCCACCCTGAACATGTTCGTTTCCGACACTGAAGATGAGGACTTTGGTGGTTTCAGTACGCAGGAAGAAGAGGAAGACGAGGATTAGTGACTTGACTTCTCTGGTTACAGCCGTTTGCTGCACATATAGCCTATTGTTGTGTGATTTTGTCTGGGGATTAGTGACCTGACTTTTGTTTTGTTTTGTTGAAATGTTAATAAATGGGAGCTTCCCCAAACAGCCATCTCTTTCCCGACATTCCTCTCTGTGCACGAACGCTTACATATGGTAATTAAACATCAAAACACCCGCGGCTTATAGTCCGGTGCGGCTTATATATGTAAAAAAACAGTCAATTTTGGTGCTGCGGCTTATATACCGGTGCGCCTTATAGTCCGGAATTTACGGTAGTCTGTTGAATCCTCCTCTCTCCTGCATTATTAGTCTGTTGAATCCTCCTCTCTCCTGCATTATTAGTCTGTTGAATCCTCCTCTCTCCTGTTTTGTGTTATTAGTCTGTTGAATCCTCCTCTCTCCTGTGTTGTGTTATTAGTCTGTTGAATCCTCTTCTCTCCTGCATTGTGTTATTAGTCTGTTGAATCCTCTTCTCTCCTGCATTATTAGTCTGTTGAATCCTCCTCTCTCCTGAGTTGTGTTATTAGTCTGTTGAATCCTCTTCTCTAATGCGTTGTGTTATTAGTCTGTCAAAGTCAAAATCTCTCTTTTGATTTGTGCCAGGTGATGTCACCACGTGCTGTATTGCAGGAACAGATGCAACGATAAAAAGCTCTTCAAAGTTAAGGTTCATTTCCTGCTCAGCTACAGTAAGCACCCTGATTGGCTGACTAGATGTTAGAAGGAGGTTGACTCTACCTGGATCTGAATAACGTATTCGGTTGCCAGGTCTCTCCGAAACACCTGATTGGCCACCAGCGTCCCGTCTCTCTCCAGCCCAAACTCTCCGCCTTCGTTTCCTGACAGGATGCGGAAGTCAAAGGGCGGGCCGTTATGGGAGGAGTCCTGGTCGATGACGGACAGCTGCAGGATGCTGGTGCCGATTGGCTTATTCTCCTGGGGGGGGGAGGGAACACATTGGTCACTGTTTGTCTTTTCTTGGCTCAAAATGTGTTGGAAATGTGTGTCTTTTGTTTAGCGCATGCAGTCACCTGCCTAGGTGTGTGTGTGTGTGTGTGTGTGTGTGTGTGTGTGTGTGTGTGTGTGTGTGTGTGTGTGTGTGAAACATCTGGCAAATTAATGAGAAACTCTCTCCACTGTCTCAGCCGCTGCATTAAGATACGTTGACACTTAATAATAGATGCATTCACAATAAGCACAGGCAAAGTGCTGATTTGATCAATAAGACAAGATATATTAGAAATATAAGGTTTTGAAAGTCAGAAATCTCAGCACCCGGCCAATTAAGTAACATCAATTGTTGAGTTTTTGGTAATGAGCAGTGGTGTAACAAAGTATTAATACTTAAGTATACAGTACTTACTGAGTATCTGTACTTTACTTGAGTATTTATATTTCTGTCAACTTTCACTTTTACTCCACTACATTTCCAAAATAAAATGGATACTTTTACTCAACTACATTTCCCGCAAGCATCTTAGTTACAAAGTAAAATCTGAAGAAATTGCGTAGCCTGCAAGCAAGCAGGTTTGGAAAATCAGTGCTCCTAGTTTGCAAGTTACGTTAATCACAATCCACACGCTATTCCAGTGGGTGGCTGTAATCAACATAACTTGTTTGCCAACCACTATAAAAGTCAACAAGAAGAAATAGACTTCCATGGCATGTATTTTGCTTGCTTTTTTTAACAGCATTTACTTGTACTTTTACTTTCAATACTTAAGTACATTTAATATCAGACAATTACTTTTGATACTTAAGTACAGAAAAGATGAGCTACTTTAAGACTTTCACTCAAGTAATATTCTAATGAGTGACTTTTACTTTTACTGGGAAGATATCTTTACTTTTACTCAAGTATGATTTTCGAGTACTTTATACACCACTAATGAGCAACAGCTGTATCAATCGTCGTTGTGTGCTACAGTATGGCTACTGCTATAAACATTCACACTATTGAACTAATCACACTAATCACATTCTCATGTGTGCTTGTGTGAATATCCACTGGCTCACAGAGCGATCAGTCAGCTTTACCTGTATGACAGTGGTGAGGTTGGCCGGGGAGAAGGTGGGCGGGTTGTCGTTGATGTCGGAGACGTCTATGTTGACCATCACAGTGGAGGACATGGCTGGCATGCCGCTATCCAGAGCTCTGATAGCTAGTGAGTAGCCTGAAACCTGCAAGGACACACACACATAAGCCCCGTTCAGACGTGCATTGGAACTCTGCAGTTACCCTGAAGGGGCCCGGGTGGCGGTGTATGTATGAACCACATCGTAAGCTAGTATCAGGGGCGAGTCGGCCCCCCTCCCCTCCAGAGTGCTGTGACGTAGCTGAGCTAAGCGAGTGGGAGGAGGCGGGGGAGCCAGAGAGAGACAGGCAGCGTGACAGATTATTATTATATAAATAGTTGATGTGAATGAGCGAGTGAGCAAACACAGTTTCAGTTTTTCCAAATGAAGCTGGAACCTGCTCCGTGTGTCAGCCAACAGGCTGTTTAATGTGGAAAATAATACATTTTCAATCGCCTCTGTCTGTGTAATTGTGCAGAATTGTTCTTTTATAAAAACCTCACCGGAACTCCTTATATTCGCTAGCTCTTAAATTCGCTGGCAGCACACAGGGCGTGAGTTGTGGGGTTGTTTAATTAAGTAGCGTTATGCACAAACGATTATATGCACAAACGTTAGCGAGCAGTTATGACCCATTATGTATTTTTAGCAAATGATCAGGCTCTGCATGTTATGCTAGTTTGTTGAATGTCAATGCCTCATGTCTGAATTGGTACAGTTCATTTTATCGCCCAGGTCAGCTCAGGAAGCAACCCTGAGCTGACCTGGAGTTCATGTCTGAAAGTGGCTATAGAGGGGGCGTCTAAACTTACACAGTAACGTATTCAAGGACAGACACATACTGTAGAGGGGTGTCCAAACTCACACAGTAACGTATTCAAGGACAGACACATACTGTAGAGGGGTGTCCAAACTCACACAGTAACGTATTCAAGGACAGACACATACTGTAGAGGGGTGTCCAAACTCACACAGTAACGTATTCAAGGACAGACACATACTGTAGAGGGCTGTCCAAACTCACACAGTAACATATTCAAGGACAGACACATACTGTAGAGGGGTGTCTAAACTCACACAGTAACGTATTCAAGGACAGACACATACTGTAGAGGGGCGTCTAAACTCACACAGTAACGTATTCAAGGACAGACACATACTGTAGAGGGCTGTCCAAACTCACACAGTAACGTATTCAAGGACAGACACATACTGTAGAGGGCTGTCCAAACTCACACAGTAACGTATTCAAGGACAGACACATACTGTAGAGGGCTGTCCAAACTCACACAGTAACGTATTCAAGGACAGACACATACTGTAGAGGGCTGTCCAAACTCACACAGTAACGTATTCAAGGACATACACATACTGTAGAGGGCTGTCCAAACTCACACAGTAACATATTCAAGGACAGACACATACTGTAGAGGGGTGTCTAAACTCACACAGTAACGTATTCAAGGACAGACACATACTGTAGAGGGACGTGTCCAAACTCACACAGTAAGGTCAAGTTAGAGTGATTATTGACCTTACATGGCGGCCATTTTGAATACTCACATTGAGGAAACTGTGCCCTCCCGGAGACTCCGGCTTCAGTCTCCCACAATGTAAAAAAATGAATTCCCATTTATTTTTACAATACATAACTACAGAGAGAGAGAGAGAGAGAACTGAGGGATATGTTTACATTTGAACATATTTTGTCCTCTAGCTAGAGTCGAGCGTAGGTAGCTAGCTAGTAGCTTACTACCTAAGCTAACTAACGTCGTCGTGGTTGTTCTCGAGGCTGCTGGCTAAATTGGTAATTAGGCTCGTCTGTATTTTGTGATCACTTATGTGTTGAACTAATTCTACTTTTATACTGTATGTATGCCAATCCTGCAGGCGGACTTCCCTACAGCAAGTGTTCAAAATGGCCGCCACCACGTGAATATGAAGGTCCATTGACGCATCAATGTAGCGTAGCAAAGCTGCTAAGCAGTTCTCTGGAGAGCTGAGCTATGCAACATTAACAATCCACCGCTCATTACTGTGCATTCTAATGAGGTGCAGGTGTACGGGCTGCCTGGAAGCCATTAACACGTTGGAAGTAGCCTAGTTGAGCACCATGTGTGGATTTCACCACATCAGTGACAGACATGGCATCTTTAGCAAGGTGTGTTGCAGACGTGTTGCAGGCGTGTTGCAGACGTGTTGCTGTTGACGACGTGTTGACATGAACATGACGGCACAAAGTCTCATGGTGAGAAGCGTGACTGAACTGTGATTTCTTTGAGCCAGATTGCCAAAACAAGGCAATTGCATTGAATTGGACTCACAAGAGGGTCCATGCCATAGCATATCAAAATCACACGCAGGTGCTAAGTAAGCCGTGCAGGGTTAGCCCCTATGTCAAAGAGCGTGGAAGGAAAGAGACGACACTCTGGCCATTTTTGGAAACAGAATGCGCCTCGCAGTGGTCAGCTGCGGTAGCGCTGGCCCCTATAATCAGCCTCTCTAAACAGTAACTCAACGGGAGTTGAACCTCGGGTCCTTTTCATTAGCTATTTATCTTGAAAAAACTAAACAAAGAAAACGAAAAATTTTGCTTAGTTTCCACAATATGGTTGTTGTTTTACATCCCTGCACTACACCACTTCAATCAAGATTTGCAGTACGCCCGGAAAAGATGTGAATCCCCAAAGTTTAGAGTGTTCTCCCGTTGAGTTACTGTTTAGAGAGGCTGATTATAGGGGCCCGCGCTACCGCAGCTGACCACTGCGAGCCTGTGCGAGGTTCTTTTGGCGCTGTCACGCTTCCAAAAATAAAAAAATGGCGGAGGCTGCTGGGCGCTGATGTTGCAATGGGGCAATATGGAGCTGTCATTTCATTCCATAAAAGTTCTTTGCCTATGTTGAGCAGGTCAGGTCAGCCCCTCCCCCCCCCCCCCCCCCCCCCCCATCTCATATGTCTACTAGCCTACTCCTGATTGGTCTATCCTCTCGTGCTACAAATAATGACATCATGCTACAAACGGATAACACTTTTCACCGCTTGAAAAGATAGAAAACAAGACAAGACATACAACAGAAAACCACAACAACTTGTAACAGTCACAAATGCCTAGATCCTCTGTTTTGGGAACATTGTTTGGTTGCAGTAACATATTGGTCCACTATGTGGCGCTCCTTGTTTTGTATTGGCTTTACGGCAACAGCTTGCTTTACGTTACTCTTCTTCTCAAGTCTTCCTCCATGCAAGACGCAAGAACAGTCGTCTCTTCAGTAACAACTTGGTGTGTGTGTAAAACTATAGCCTATCTGTCTACAGGTGTGTGAGAGATTAGCACCGTAGAGACCAGGCATACAATATGGTCGACAAGTGTGTCATGTTAGCTGGCTATCCAGGAGGCTAATAGAAGCTACACAACACCACCAAGCCTGTTACAAACTCAACATGAAACGTGTCATCAGTTCATACAGTATATAGCCTACTGTACCTCACCATGTCATCAGTTCATACAGTATATAGCCTACTGTACCTCACCATGTCATCAGTTCATACAGTATATAGCCTACTGTACCTCACCATGTCATCAGTTCATACAGTATATAGCCTACTGTACCTCACCAGTGTCTTCTGAGCCTGGATGTGTCACAACAGCAGCTCCTCCTGTGGCTGCTTAAAGCCTACGATGCTGTTCTCCCACTCATCCAACTGAAGCGACGCATCAAAGTGTACGTTAAACGTCTCACTGTGAAGATGTGTTCACCTCAGTCAGTCTACGTCTCACTGTGAAGATGTGTTCACCTCAGTCAGTCTACGTCTCACTGTGAAGATGTGTTCACCTCAGTCAGTCTGATGTCTCACTGTGAAGATGTGTTCACCTCAGTCAGTCTATGTCTCACTGTGAAGATGTGTTCACCTCAGTCAGTCTGATGTCTCACTGTGAAGATGTGTTCACCTCAGTCAGTCTACGTCTCACTGGGAAGATGTGTTCACCTCAGTCAGTCTGATGTCTCACTGTGAAGATGTGTTCACCTCAGTCAGTCTGATGTCTCACTGTGAAGATGTGTTCCCCTCAGTCAGTCTGACGTCTCACTGTGAAGATGTGTTCACCTCAGTCAGTCTACGTCTCACTGTGAAGATGTGTTCACCTCAGTCAGTCTGATGTCTCACTGTGAAGATGTGTTCCCCTCAGTCAGTCTGACGTCTCACTGTGAAGATGTGTTCACCTCAGTCAGTCTGATGTCTCACTGTGAAGATGTGTTCACCTCAGTCAGTTTGACAGCTGACTCACTGTGAAGATGTGTTCACCTCAGTCAGTCTACGTCTCACTGTGAAGATGTGTTCACCTCAGTCAGTCTACGTCTCACTGTGAAGATGTGTTCACCTCAGTCAGTCTACGTCTCACTGTGAAGATGTGTTCACCTCAGTCAGTCTACGTCTCACTGTGAAGATGTGTTCACCTCAGTCAGTCTGATGTCTCACTGTGAAGATGTGTTCACCTCAGTCAGTCTGACGTCTCACTGTGAAGATGTGTTCACCTCAGTCAGTCTGATGTCTCACTGTGAAGATGTGTTCACCTCAGTCAGTCTGATGTCTCACTGTGAAGATGTGTTCACCTCAGTCAGTCTACGTCTCACTGTGAAGATGTGTTCACCTCAGTCAGTCTACGTCTCACTGTGAAGATGTGTTCACCTCAGTCAGTCTGATGTCTCACTGTGAAGATGTGTTCACCTCAGTCAGTCTACGTCTCACTGTGAAGATGTGTTCACCTCAGTCAGTCTACATCTCACTGTGAAGATGTGTTCACCTCAGTCAGTCTGACGTCTCACTGTGAAGATGTGTTCACCTCAGTCAGTCTACGTCTCACTGTGAAGATGTGTTCACCTCAGTCAGTCTACGTCTCACTGTGAAGATGTGTTCACCTCAGTCAGTCTACGTCTCACTGTGAAGATGTGTTCACCTCAGTCAGTCTACGTCTCACTGTGAAGATGTGTTCACCTCAGTCAGTCTGACGTCTCACTGTGAAGATGTGTTCACCTCAGTCAGTCTACGTCTCACTGTGAAGATGTGTTCACCTCAGTCAGTCTATGTCTCACTGTGAAGATGTGTTCCCCTCAGTCAGTCTACGTCTCACTGTGAAGATGTGTTCACCTCAGTCAGTCTATGTCTCACTGTGAAGATGTGTTCACCTCAGTCAGTCTGATGTCTCACTGTGAAGATGTGTTCACCTCAGTCAGTCTACGTCTCACTGTGAAGATGTGTTCACCTCAGTCAGTCTACGTCTCACTGTGAAGATGTGTTCACCTCAGTCAGTCTGACAGCTGACTCACTGTGAAGATGTGTTCACCTCAGTCAGTCTACGTCTCACTGTGAAGATGTGTTCACCTCAGTCAGTCTACGTCTCACTGTGAAGATGTGTTCACCTCAGTCAGTCTACGTCTCACTGTGAAGATGTGTTCACCTCAGTCAGTCTACGTCTCACTGTGAAGATGTGTTCACCTCAGTCAGTCTGATGTCTCACTGTGAAGATGTGTTCACCTCAGTCAGTCTACGTCTCACTGTGAAGATGTGTTCACCTCAGTCAGTCTACATCTCACTGTGAAGATGTGTTCACCTCAGTCAGTCTGACGTCTCACTGTGAAGATGTGTTCACCTCAGTCAGTCTACGTCTCACTGTGAAGATGTGTTCACCTCAGTCAGTCTACGTCTCACTGTGAAGATGTGTTCACCTCAGTCAGTCTACGTCTCACTGTGAAGATGTGTTCACCTCAGTCAGTCTACGTCTCACTGTGAAGATGTGTTCACCTCAGTCAGTCTGACGTCTCACTGTGAAGATGTGTTCACCTCAGTCAATCTACGTCTCACTGTGAAGATGTGTTCACCTCAGTCAGTCTACGTCTCACTGTGAAGATGTGTTCCCCTCAGTCAGTCTACGTCTCACTGTGAAGATGTGTTCACCTCAGTCAGTCTATGTCTCACTGTGAAGATGTGTTCACCTCAGTCAGTCTGATGTCTCACTGTGAAGATGTGTTCACCTCAGTCAGTCTACGTCTCACTGTGAAGATGTGTTCACCTCAGTCAGTCTACGTCTCACTGTGAAGATGTGTTCACCTCAGTCAGTCTGATGTCTCACTGTGAAGATGTGTTCACCTCAGTCAGTCTACATCTCACTGTGAAGATGTGTTCACCTCAGTCAGTCTGATGTCTCACTGTGAAGATGTGTTCACCTCAGTCAGTCTACGTCTCACTGTGAAGATGTGTTCACCTCAGTCAGTCTGATGTCTCACTGTGAAGATGTGTTCACCTCAGTCAGTCTACGTCTCACTGTGAAGATGTGTTCACCTCAGTCAGTCTACGTCTCACTGTGAAGATGTGTTCACCTCAGTCAGTCTGATGTCTCACTGTGAAGATGTGTTCACCTCAGTCAGTCTACGTCTCACTGTGAAGATGTGTTCACCTCAGTCAGTCTACGTCTCACTGTGAAGATGTGTTCACCTCAGTCAGTCTGATGTCTCACTGTGAAGATGTGTTCACCTCAGTCAGTCTGATGTCTCACTGTGAAGATGTGTTCACCTCAGTCAGTCTACGTCTCACTGTGAAGATGTGTTCACCTCAGTCAGTCTACGTCTCACTGTGAAGATGTGTTCACCTCAGTCAGTCTGATGTCTCACTGTGAAGATGTGTTCACCTCAGTCAGTCTATGTCTCACTGTGAAGATGTGTTCACCTCAGTCAGTCTGATGTCTCACTGTGAAGATGTGTTCACCTCAGTCAGTCTGATGTCTCACTGTGAAGATGTGTTCACCTCAGTCAGTCTATGTCTCACTGTGAAGATGTGTTCACCTCAGTCAGTCTACGTCTCACTGTGAAGATGTGTTTACCTCAGTCAGTCTGATGTCTCACTGTGAAGATGTGTTCACCTCAGTCAGTCTGATGTCTCACTGTGAAGATGTGTTCACCTCAGTCAGTCTGATGTCTCACTGTGAAGATGTGTTCACCTCAGTCAGTCTACGTCTCACTGTGAAGATGTGTTCACCTCAGTCAGTCTGACAGCTGACTCAGCGGCTAGCTCTGTCCTCGCTCCACCGTCCCTTCAACAAAACTCACCCTCATATTCATGACTGTGGTGAAACGCCACCATGACACTTCCCCATATACGTTACTCCACGATGCTGGAATGTGCTGTGGTTTCACGGCTGGCCTGATGGAATATAGAAGGCTGGCCTGATGGAATATAGAAGGCTGGCCTGATGGAGTATAGGAAATCAAAATGCAGCGATTTCCATGCAAATCAATTCAGTTCCACATTAGACAGTAGTGACAGACGCTAATCGAGTATAATCGCCCGTGTTGCCGCGCCTCTCTGCGCCCACTTGGATGGGTGTTGAACATAATGGCCCTGATAAGGGTCTGATGAGGAGGCTCTGGGCGTGACCTTTGACCTGTGGAAACGACAAGTGCTTTCAGAGCGAGGCGACAGTGGCTCACTTCACTGGATTGAAGTGATCATAATATCAGCTTGAGGAGGCTCGTCCACACGAGGCTTTTGCACACCAAGTCCGTATTTCTCGTCCGAAATTGTCGCACGTTTGAAAATAAATACGACCTCATATTGTGTCACTCACGTTTACACACACTTGACTGCGAAACCTTTGTCCGTCATTAAGGTTTTCGGAACAGGTTCGATTTTCTGCGTTTTTCCGCATCAGTAGTAGTCCAGGTGCCCTGGGTGTCTGGAGGTGGTCTGTGCCCAGCCATGGTGCTCTTAGCCTGGGTAGTGGCAGTAGCCTTTTGTGAGCTGTTTGAGCCATGTGTGTGTGTGTGTGGGGGAGAGAGACAGAGGAGGGGGCAGCCGGAGAGACGTGGTGCTCCGCTCCACCTCACTGGCTCCTCTACGCTCCCTCTCCCCGGGGCACCACAGCCGGCTTGACAAGGTGAAGGTAAGTCCGGTCTGGAGCTCCTGTCCAGTGAGATATGGCTACAGTACCATTCCTCCTGTCCAGTGAGATACAGCTACAGTACCATTCCTCCTGTCCAGTGAGATATGGCTACAGTACCATTCCTCCTGTCCAGTGAGATATAGCTACAGTACCATTCCTCCTGTCCAGTGAGATACAGCTACAGTACCATTCCTCCTGTCCAGTGAGATACAGCTACAGTACCATTCCTCCTGTCTAGTGAGATATGGCTACAGTACCATTCCTCCTGTCCAGTGAGATACGGCTACAGTACCATTCCTCCTGTCCAGTGAGATATGGCTACAGTACCGTTCCTCCTGTCCAGTGAGATATGGCTACAGTACCATTCCTCCTGTCCAGTGAGATACAGCTACAGTACCATTCCTCCTGTCCAGTGAGATACAGCTACAGTACCATTCCTCCTGTCCAGTGAGATATGGCTACAGTACCATTCCTCCTGTCCAGTGATATATGGCTACAGTATTGTTCCTCCTGTCCAGTGAGATACAGCTACAGTACCATTCCTCCTGTCCAGTGAGATATGGCTACAGTACTGTTCCTCCTGTCCAGTGAGATATGGCTACAGTACCATTCCTCCTGTCCAGTGAGATATGGCTACAGTACCATTTCTCCTGTCCAGTGAGATACAGCTACAGTACCATTCCTCCTGTCCAGTGAGATACAGCTACAGTACCATTCCTCCTGTCCAGTGAGATATGGCTACAGTACCGTTCCTCCTGTCCAGTGAGATACGGCTACAGTACCATTCCTCCTGTCCAGTGAGATATGGCTACAGTACCATTCCTCCTGTCCAGTGAGATATGGCGACAGTACCATTCCTCCTGTCCAGTGAGATATGGCTACAGTACCATTCCTCCTGTCCAGTGAGATACGGCTACAGTACCATTCCTCCTGTCCAGTGAGATACGGCTACAGTACCATTCCTCCTGTCCAGTGAGATATGGCTACAGTACCATTCCTCCTGTCCAGTGAGATATGGCTACAGTACCATTCCTCCTGTCCAGTGAGATATGGCTACAGTACCATTTCTCCTGTCCAGTGAGATACAGCTACAGTACCATTCCTCCTGTCCAGTGAGATACGGCTACAGTACCATTCCTCCTGTCCAGTGAGATACAGCTACAGTACCATTCCTCCTGTCCAGTGAGATACGGCTACAGTACCATTCCTCCTGTCCAGTGAGATACAGCTACAGTACCATTCCTCCTGTCCAGTGAGATACGGCTACAGTACCATTCCTCCTGTCCAGTGAGATACGGCTACAGTACCATTCCTCCTGTCCAGTGAGATATAGCTACAGTACCATTCCTCCTGTCCAGTGAGATATGGCTACAGTACCATTCCTCCTGTCCAGTGAGATATGGCTACAGTACCATTCCTCCTGTCCAGTGAGATATGGCTACAGTACCATTCCTCCTGTCCAGTGAGATATGGCTACAGTACCATTCCTCCTGTCCAGTGAGATATGGCTACAGTATTGTTCCTCCTGTCCAGTGAGATATGGCTACAGTACCATTCCTCCTGTCCAGTGAGATACAGCTACAGTACCATTCCTCCTGTCCAGTGAGATATGGCTACAGTACCATTCCTCCTGTCCAGTGAGATACAGCTACAGTACCATTCCTCCTGTCCAGTGAGATACAGCTACAGTACCATTCCTCCTGTCCAGTGAGATACGGCTACAGTACCATTCCTCCTGTCCAGTGAGATATGGCTACAGTACCATTCCTCCTGTCCAGTGAGATATGGCTACAGTACCATTCCTCCTGTCCAGTGAGATATGGCTACAGTACCATTCCTCCTGTCCAGTGAGATATGGCTACAGTACCATTCCTCCTGTCCAGTGAGATATGGCTACAGTACCATTCCTCCTGTCCAGTGAGATACAGCTACAGTACCATTCCTCCTGTCCAGTGAGATATGGCTACAGTACCATTCCTCCTGTCCAGTGAGATACAGCTACAGTACCATTCCTCCTGTCCAGTGAGATATGGCTACAGTACCATTCCTCCTGTCCAGTGAGATACAGCTACAGTACCATTCCTCCTGTCCAGTGAGATATGGCTACAGTACCATTCCTCCTGTCCAGTGAGATACAGCTACAGTACCATTCCTCCTGTCCAGTGAGATATGGCTACAGTACCATTCCTCCTGTCCAGTGAGATATGGCTACAGTACCATTCCTCCTGTCCAGTGAGATATGGCTACAGTACCATTCCTCCTGTCCAGTGAGATATGGCTACAGTACCATTCCTCCTGTCCAGTGAGATACGGCTACAGTACTGTTCCTCCTGTCCAGTGAGATACGGCTACAGTACCATTCCTCCTGTCCAGTGAGATACGGCTACAGTACCATTCCTCCTGTCCAGTGAGATACGGCTACAGTACCATTCCTCCTGTCCAGTGAGATACAGCTACAGTACCGTTCCCCGAGCTGCTGCCATGATCTGCCTTCTCCAGTCCACATCACAGCTGCTGCAGTCAGCCCTGCTGCCTGTCACATGTCATGTTGTAACGTGCATACAGGAGAGGACAGATATCTGTCATGTTGTAACGTGCATACAGGAGACATACAGGAGAGGACCGATATTTGTCTCGCATTGCAAACAGGACGACAAACTTATTCATAAAACGCATCGGACTGCAGTGTGCAAGGTGTCTGTGTGAAACTATTCTTTTTCAGATGACACATAAAAAAACGCATATGAAACAAACCTAAATACCTTTAGTATGTGGCTGTCTAAAGGAGTGGGGAGGTCATGCTATAGAATAGCTAGATTGTTTGTATTGCTAAAATCTGTTTTTTGCCAACCTTGTGATTACCATTTGGCTTGTATTTGATAAGTTTCTTCAATTGTGTTCGTTGATTGTGTTTAGTTAGATCTAGCTAGACACTAGGGATGTAACGATAACCGGTTTTAATGATAACCGTGATAAAATTCCTTACGATAACCATACCGTTTCAAAATGTCATTATCATTAAAACCGTTTTACCGTGATTACCGTGGTACCATGATTACAGTGCTTTGAAAAACATGGTAAATACTGTGCATCATCAACCAAAGTTGGCAACCGTCTCCCATATCTCTCTCCCAGCAAATGTGCAGCCTTGGAGAAATGATTTCAGTGAATGTATCAATCCTTTTTGGGTCTGAGTTTTCAATATAAAACGTAAAATGATTTCAGTGAGTCTCTCAGTACTTTTGGAACATTTTCAGCAATTCTTTATGAATACCATGATAATACGATAACCGTGATAATTTTAGTCACGATAATCATGATGTGAAATTTTCATACCGTTATATCTCTACTAGACACAT
Source organism: Poromitra crassiceps (assembly GCF_964638095.1). NCBI lineage: Eukaryota > Metazoa > Chordata > Actinopteri > Beryciformes > Melamphaidae > Poromitra > Poromitra crassiceps. Next base: position 62,907,248 of record NC_139642.1, read on the forward strand.
TCTCTGTAATGTCCTTTGTGTTTAGTTAGATCTAGCTAGACACATTGTGTTTAGTTAGATCTACTGTAGCTAGACACATTCTCTCTAATGTCCTTGAGACGCTTGTGATTTATGGCTATAAACAAACTTG
>NC_139642.1:62907577-62920077 GCF_964638095.1 Poromitra crassiceps
AGAGAGAGAGAGAGAGAGAGGGGGGGAGAGAGAGAGGGAGAGAGAGAGAGGGAGAGAGAGAGAGAGAGAGAGAGAGAGGGAGAGAGAGAGAGAGGGAGAGAGAGAGAGGGAGAGAGAGAGAGAGAGAGAGAGAGAGAGAGAGGGAGAGTATCTCCACGCAAAACTACTGGCAGCAGAACTTGCAGAAGACATCGTGGTGGAATCCATCAGCGTGGTGCATTGTTGAGAGATGCTCTCTGTGTGACTCACTCAACAGGTGGGTGTGGGCTGTGAATTACCGTATTAACTGCAGTAATGGTCATTATGCCATCACGGTCATTATTTGATTTAGGCTACAATAGGTTGTACAGCTATTTTCTTAAATTCATTTTTTCCTGTTTCCCGCTATTGTATTTCCCGGGAAACGGGAAATGGTCCAGTCGGCATTTCCCGGGAATCCCGCTTCCCGGGATTAAACCCTAATACACACGCACGCACGCACGCAAGCACACGGTGTTGGGAGGGTTACTTTTAAACCGTATTCCACTTCAGATTAGGGAATGCGTGCCCTAAAATGTCATTTGTAACGTTTTCTAAATGCTTAAGATTACTTTGGGAATATTTCAAAATGCTCTTGCTGAGCCCATTTTGTCTGGGTCGTGTTTGTCAGTAAAATGTTCTTTATAATTCCATGTGAAAAAGACATTCCTGACAGCGTCCTGGCTGTGTTTCCTCTGACATTACCATTGTGGTGTGTGGCAGGCGCACCAGTTGTTGCACATTTTTTAAATGTGTTGTTTATATGTGTATGCGTGCCTCATATGAATTTTAGAGCAAACAAATACATTAATCCCTTAAAGTAATCAATTTTTAAAGACAGTCACTGCATTCAGATTACCACAAATCCAAACTGTAACTGTAATGGAATATAGTTACTCATATTTTGTATTTAAAATACTGTATTTTGAATACATGTATTCTGCTACTCGCCAACCGTGGCACGCACGCACGCACGCCTGCCCCCACACACACACACACACACACACACACACACACACACACACACACACACACACACACACACACACACACACACACACACACACACACACAGAGGGCTGCTCTCTGATAACCCAAACACACTTTCATCAGGCAATACTTTGATCCCCCGCAAGCCCTGGTGCTTTTTCTGAGCACGCTCAGATCCACTCAGCAACCACACTCATGAATCCTTCATGATGGGAGTGTGAAGACTTCTGAACGTTTGGAGCATGGAGGAGAGGAGAGGAGGAGGAGAGGAGAGGAAGAAGAGAGGAGGAGAGGAGGGGAGAGGAGGAGAGGAGAGGAGAGGAAGAAGAGAGGAGGAGAGGAGGAGAGGAAGAAGAGAGGAGGAGAGGAGGGGAGAGGAGGAAGAGAGGAGGAAGAGAGGACAGGAGGAGGAGGAGGAGAGGAGGAGGAGAGGACAGGAGAGGAGGAAGAGAGGAGGAGAAGAGAGGAGGAGGGGAGAGGAGGAGGAGAGGAGAGGAGGATCGGAGGAGAGGAGATGAGGGGAGAGGAGGAGAGGAGGAAGAGAGGAGGAGAAGAGAGGAGGAGGGGAGAGGAGGAGGAGAGGAGGATCGGAGGAGAGGAGAGGAGAGGAGGAGAGGAGGAAGAGAGGAGGAGAAGAGAGGAGGAGAGGAGGAGGAGAGAAGGAGGAGGAAGAGAGGAGGAGAGAAGGAGGAGGAGAGGAGGAGAGGAGAGGAGGAGAGAGGAGAGGAGGAGAGGAGGAGAGAGGAGGAGGAGAGGACAGGAGAGGAGGAAGAGAGGAGGAGAAGAGAGAAGGAGAGAGGAGAGAGGAGGAGGAGAGGAGGAGAGGAGGAGAGAGGAGAGAGAAGGAGGAGAGGACAGGAGAGGAGGAAGAGAGGAGGAGAAGAGAGAAGGAGAGAGGAGAGGACAGGAGAGGAGGAAGAGAAGAGGAGAAGAGAGAAGGAGAGAGGAGAGGACAGGAGAGGAGGAAGAGAGGAGGAGAAGAGAGAAGGAGAAAGGAGAGAGGAGGAGGAGAGGACAGGAGAGGAGGAGACGAGAGGAGGAGAGAGGAGAGAGGAGGAGGGGGAGAGGAGATGGTGACAGGAAAGAAAAGAGCTGTGAAGAGGAGAGGGAGAGATGCAAACACTCCTGTCTTTTTCATGGTGCAAAGAGCTGCAGTGGAGCAGATGAAAGAAGCAGCAACATAGACACAGATACTCGTTGGGGATTGATCTCTTCAGAAAACCTATTTGCCACGCAAAAAAAACTTTGTGGAGAATTCTATGATCTTGCTATCAAACCATACATTTATGACCCCAGAAAAGGCTGATTTATTTCACGTAAATTTTAAAATAGCTGCCATTTTAAAAGATGGCTGCAATTTCAACCACTTTTAGCAGAGAATTTCACTGTCCAGGGCGATTTTGATGATTCTGGTGTGAAATGAATTTTTTAACTATGGAACATTCAAAACACATGAGAAATCCTTTTTATAGCTTTACTCTGCATTTTTTTTAGGTAATGTGAAAAACATTATTTTAGCCATATATTTATTATAGAATGTACAGAGAATTTACATTTTACTTGTATGAGGAGTGATTGTTTGGGGTGCATAAGCTATGACTAAATAAATAAATAAATAATCTTTCTAAAACAGCTCTGCTAAGATACTCGAGCAATTGTGATGTCATCAGTGCACTCGAGCAATTGCGATTTCATCAGTGATGTCACTCGAGCAATTGTGATGTCATCAGTAACGTCACTCGAGCAATTGTGATGTTGTCACTAATGTCACTCAAGTGATTGTGATGCCATTATGTTTTGATGTCATAATGCCATGATGTCATAATCTTATGTCATAATCATCATAAATGAATGTCACCACACCCTTGAGTCCATTCTTAAAGCTTTCCGTTTGAGACGCAGTGTGTACACACACACATGGTGTGGTACAGTGACAGACCTATAGGAGGTGCTGTTGGAGCAGGGCATGACGACAGGCCGCTCACTCCAGGATGTCGCCTGGGCAGGAGACCTGAAAAAACCCTGCTGCAGGAAGAGGCGGGAGAGGAGTGTGTGGTACCACAGCAGATGGAGGAGCACCCCTCTGGGGCATGCAGCCTGGCAGGGTCACGCTGGCTGTGTGGCCTACCTGAGCACCCAGGGAGCCCGGGGAGACCTCGCTGAGTATCGCACGCCTCTCTACGAGGCGATGCTCTGCAGTCACCTGGACTGCGTCCGGACCCTCGTGGAAGCCGGGTCCGATGCCAACAGAAGCAGACACCCCGGTCTATCTACCATGCTGCCTGGAGGGGAAGGCTGGAGATACTGGAGATAGCTGCTGAACGCCCTTATCAAATACTTATTTATATATTTATATCCTATTATTATTATTATTCATTATTACTCATATTTTCCAAGTAAAGTAGTGCATCCGTTTAGATGTTTTATTACAGAAAGTGTATGAAACCTATGGGTTGTGTAGGCTAATGTGTGGTTAATGTAAATGAGGAGCTATTGTCCACTCCCCCCTTACCTGGCTGCCTAGGTGTGAACAACTTTGAGGGCCTTTTACAATCTGCACTTTCATAATCTGTAAAAACTGAAACCTCGGCCTACTTGTGGATCGAAATACCAGCACCCGTCACCTACACACTACTGCCCACCTGTGGCGTTATAAGGTAAAAGCAGCATGCAGAGACTCACAGTGGCTCATCATGACTGTTGAAAGCTCCAAGAACCTGCGGCGCTAACGTTAGCTAATGTTAGCCACATGTTTGTTGATGTTGCCGTGTCCATGTGTAGGTTCTCTGACTCTGCAGACTGGATTATTTCAGCCTAACCCTGAACTGAGTTCCCTCAGGTTCTCGTCTAGAATGTGGAACCATTGTCGTTCCAGCCTGTATGCAAAAGTCTGATCATTGTGGAATGTATTTTACTTTGTTTTGTTTGTGTTTTGTCTTTTTTATTTATTTATTTTTCTCTTTGTATTGTATTGTGCTATATGGACGTCCCCTGAGCGGTGTCCTCAATCAAGTCTACATTGAATTGATCAAAAGTTCCAAACAGCCTGCGGCTTGTGAGAACATCCCAGTGCTTTTGAACAGCCTGCAGCTTGTGCAAACAAGGCTTACAAGTCTGTGTGTGTGTGTGTGTGTGTGTGTGTGTGTGTGTGTGTGTGTGTGTGTGTGTGTGAGAGTGAATGAGTGTGTGTGTGTGTGTGTGTGTGTGTGTGTGTGTGTGTGTGTGTGTGAGTGTGTGTGTGTGTGTGTGTGTGTGTGTGTGTGTGTCAGAGTTCTCACGGTCTCTCGGTCCAGCCGCTTGTTGACTTTGATGACACCGCCGAGCGGCTCGATGAAGAACTGGTTGTCTCGGTCTCCGCTCACGATGGAGTAGAGGATCGCTCCGTTCACCTGACTGTCCACATCCTCTGCTGTCAGCTGCACACACACACACAGACACAGACACACACACACACACACACACACACACACACACACACACAGGTTTAGGACAACATTTCTAACCAGTATGGAAGCAGAGAAGAGACTATTCGAAATGGAAGTTAATTCCACAATAACAAAAACAATATGATTTTCCACATATGTACAGTATATATTTGAGTAAAAATGAAAATGCAAGAATCCAAGTTGCATTAGCGTACTATGACCATATTGGAATGAAAATGCAAAAAGCTGCTGGAATTTTCAAAGTTGTATCCCACTGTACAGGGGACCATATTAAAATGTCAATACAAATTTGAAATATTCAATATTCACCGTAAGTCGCAATTAAAGTTAAAAAGCAAATTGGAAGCGGGAAGGGTTCGAACCCTCGAATTGTCGCTTGTGGCTATATGATCTGATTGGCTATAGACCTTATTCGCTAACCCTGGACGGCACCATATTGTTGACATACCGTCCTGCGCGCACACAGCGCTGCAGCTGACAACTAGTAACAGCCTTATTGTCGTTTCTGTTCCATTACAAAATAGCGATGGTAATGACACCAATAAAAACCCCACAGTTGTTATTTGTATGCTGCCGACGGCAGCCGTTAATGCCTGTAATAATAAACAAAAGAACGAGGTGAACAGACTTTGCTGTGAGGAGCTGTCAGAAAGTTTCACCTCTCTCAACTAACTATCCACACATCTCCTGTGCTGCTGACGTATCCCCAGTCTCGCTCCCTTCACGTCTGAGGACGGTATATAGAAACAAACCACGGGGACTTTATTGCTGTCATTACTACAGCCATGCACGCAGGTCACGCAGGTCACCATCCGAACACAATTGGAACGATACAGGTAACGCTAACAGCGGCTAGCTTCCTATAAACGCTGCTCCACATAGGCTGTCACTTGAGAGCTGCTGCGTTATGTCGACAATATGGCGGCGGTGGGCGTGCCCGTACGTGAGTGACGTCAATCGAATAAGCTCTATATTTAGCTCATTCCAATCCTGTCTACATCACAACGATGCAGTATATAGGATCAGTTCAACCAATCAGTGCAGGGCTGTACCTGGACCACAGCCTCTCCGATGGCGGCGTCCTCGGACACCACGGCGGTGTAGAGGTCGCGGCTGAACATGGGCGCGTTGTCGTTGACGTCCGTCAGGTTGATGTTCACCGTGGTCACGGCGCTGAGCGGAGGCGTGCCGCCATCGCGAGCCTCCACCGTCAGGAAGTAGTCCCTGCACGCCTCATAGTCCAGAGGTTTGGACACCAAGATGGCACCTTGAAGGATTGATAATATTCAGTCACTGTGTTCTCAAACTTTCTTGGCTTCGGTACCCCCTTTCCCCATTTCTGAATCCCAGTAACCCCTTTTTACCCTGACTACAACATTTTGCTTAGAGAACTGCAGGAGAAAACTATAGCTTATGATGCAATGAATGAATGAGAACCCACCTTTTGAAGAATATAACATTACAAAGTAAGACATGGAGTGAAAGAGTTGCAATTAGTGCCTAACAATAAAAATAGGTTTGGGTGGAGAGACAAAATCTTAATCTTAATCTCATCAAATGGGGGTGCGACTCCTTGGCCCATGTGGATTAAATTAGGGGTCCTTGATAGGAAAAAAGGTTGAGATAAAATGAAATAAATAAATAAATAAATAAATAAATAAATAAATAAATAAATAAATAAATAAATAAATAAATAAAAGTGATTGGTACAGGAACGCAGTGGTTGATGCTCACCAGTCAGCGGCTGGATGTGGAACTTGCCGTGCTCGTTGCCTGAGCGGATGCTGTAAGTGATCTCAGCGTTGGTGCCGATGTCCTTGCTGGCGGCGTAAACTCGGAGCACCTCGGTGCCCGGCCCCACGTCCTCGGGCACGGTGGCCAGCTGGTCGCGGCGCTCGAACACGGGCGGGTTGTCGTTGATGTCCAGCACGGTGATGGTGACGTTGACCAGAGAGGAGAGGGGCAGCGGCGAGCCCTGGTCTGAGGCTCGCACCGTGATCTGATAGGCCGGCTGCACCTCGCGGTCCAGCACGCGCTCCAGGACCACGATGCCCGAGGACTTGTCGATGGAGAAGGACCCTCCGGCGGAGTTGGCCAGAGAGTAGACCACCTTGCGGCCCGGACCGGCTGGACAGACAGCAGAGAGGCAGCTTCAGTCTCAGACTACAGGCAAAAAACACTTGAGCTTCCTGTAGGACAAACCGCTTGAGATGAATCATCTCATCTTTCAAGGGAGGTCCTTGAAACACACTATAGAGAGGCAAAGCGACCGCCTACTTCCTGCTTCAGCACTGTACCAGAGATTTTCATCCACCATTTAGTTTCCCATACACATTTAGTAAAATGCATATAAAGATTGTTTTACTGGTTCAAACCAAACGGTACAGATATATTTAGAAACAGGAGAGATCGCATAACATTTCACTGGGACCAAAATGTAAAACAAATGAAGAAAATATTTTTTCTATGTTGTTTTTTTAAGTTTTGGTCCGAGTGAAATGTTCTATGGTCTCTCCTGATTACACACCCGCACACTCTCCACCCACACTCTCCACCCGCACCCTCTCCACCTGCACACTCTCCACCCACACTCTCCACCCGCACCCTCTCCACCCGCACACTCCACCCGCACCCTCTCCACCCACACTCTCCACCCGCACCCTCTCCACCCGCACACTCCACCTGCACACTCTCCACCCACACTCTCCACCCGCACCCTCTCCACCCGCACACTCCACCCGCACACTCTCCACCCACACTCTCCACCCGCACCCTCTCCACCCACACTCTCCACCCGCACCCTCTCCACCCGCACCCTCTCCACCCACACTCTCCACCCGCACCCTCTCCACCCGCACCCTCTCCACCCGCACCCTCTCCACCCACACTCTCCACCCACACTCTCCACCCACACTCTCCACCCACCCTCTCCACCCGCACACTCCACCCGCACACTCCCCTCCTTTGCGCAGGAAGACAGGGCCCACTGTCTGCTGGGTCTCCAGAGAGTACCAGGCAGAGGGCAGAAGCCTGCTCACCTTCATCAGGGTCTATGGCCTGGATGCGTGTGAGCAGGGCTTTGGGGGCGGTATCTTCGTAGACGCTGGCTGTGTACTGAGGCAGGCTGAAGAGGGGCGGGTTGTCGTTGACGTCCGCCACCGTCAGCGTCACCTCGGCAACGCACCACCGCCCGCCGCCGTCCGTCGCCCGGGCAACCAGCCTGTACGCCGCCGTCTTCTCGCGGTCCAGAGCCACCGCCGTCCTCACCTCACCTGGACAGAAAGGAAACAACAGAGATATACAGAGGAAGTCAAACAGGTGTCTCAGTGTGGTTTGACCCCAGGCCTAAAGGTTGTGGGTTAGATTCCCGGTCCTTCCTGTGAGGAGTTTGCCTGTTTTCATCTTCTCCTGGGCTTCCTTCAAGGGTGTAGATTGTAGCTCCATTCGTGAAGCCAATGCAGACGTGTCTTAAACCTGAATTCTTTTGAATGACCAGAAGGGGGTGACTCCCCTGGCTGCAAAAATAAGTCAGATTGCATAGAAGTTAATGGGAAAATGACCCTACTTCTCACTTGATTTATGACACCAGTAAACGCTTTGCTAATGAGTTTATGGTCTCAATCGCTCGTTTCAAGTCTTCCTCAATACAGCGTGATGTTCATTTAGTTAATTATGGTCCTATTTAGAGTCAAATAGACGATGACGCAGACTATGTTTTGTGGTGTGAAAACATACCAATAGCATCATCGACCAATAGCAGGCCGCTAGTGATGCGTGGGTCAGGGCTTTTTAAGGCCCGCACCAACCCAACCCGTCATTGTTGCCAGCCCGCCCCGCCCGGCCCGTTAAAATATCTGAAAATGCCAACCCAGCCCAACCCAGCAGCCCACAACGGCCAATTTAATGTAATATGTCTCCGGACTCGGGGGGAGCACAGCAGAGCTCTCCAAGGTGTGCAAAGTAACTCTGTCTCTCTCTGTCTCTCTCCCTCTCTCTCACACACACAGACACTCACATGTGTGCGCGACAAGACTTGTAGCCTACTGCTCTGGATGCGTTGCGCGGCTGCTTTCTTGATTTCTTTCTGCTTCGTCGGCATTACAAACTCAGCTATTATCGGTCTTTCTTCAATTAATCCAAGGTAGGCTGCAGAAACAGTTCTTCCCCATTTCTTTTAATTACCTCATGCGCTCTCAATTGGTCACGTTGCAGCAGTAGTAGTAGTAGTAGAAGAGAGTACAGGAGGTGCACACGGCTTGCAGATACGGCTTCAGACTCGCTGTCTGATTTTTTTTAATTACCTCATGCGCTCTCAATTGGTGACGTAGCCCACTCACGTTGCAGTAAAGTTACAAATAGATCACAGTCGAGTCCACAACAGAAAATCTGCGGTGGCATTAGTTTCATGGACACTTCAAATCATAATTACAGCAAATAATCCTTCTAAAATGTTTGTTTTGAGAGCACATAGGCTACCTCATTGAAGCGTTTCTTTACTCCATGTAGGCTATAGAGAGGGCTTCAGAGTCTGATGTGTAGGCCTACGTGTGTGTGAGAGAGAGAGTTCACGTCTTATTAAATGGTTAATCTGCGTGTTTCACTGCTCTAAATTATTTAATAATGTTGCTTTGTCACGTTCTGAGCCTGCCCCGCCCGCACCCGCCATATTTTCATAATTTGCCAACCCAGAGCGCCTGCGGGGCGGGCTCAGAACGTGGGACCCGGCGGGTTCTGGGTGACCCGTGCATCACTACAGGCCGCGCCCGGGCATCACTACAGGCCGCGTTGTGGCTCATCTCGTTCAATTTGACAGTAAGTGACTTCTGGCTCCAAATAACCAAGATGGCGACAGTGAAAATGGCAACCACGAGGCTTCAAAATGGGAGTCCAAAGACGAATGGGTGACGTGACGGTAGCTCCGTCCATAATTATTATACAGTCTATGGTTCCCTTTCTCCCACAGTCAGGTGGCTTGTCCATACTGCAGGTATTCAGTAAATGTGAGTGTCTCTCTAGTGTTATGCCAGGATCAGACTACACGATATTTTTTGTCGTTCACGATGTCACCATGTCAGACGAGTCCATCATACTGCCATAAATTCGTGACATGTCTTGGTCGGGAGACTGGCCACACTACAAGTGTATTCTCGCTTATCACCGACAGAGCATCGTATGCCACCGTCATCACGTCGTCTGCTGTCGTCAGCGAGTTCACAGGTCGTCGGGGAGGCGGACCTGTGAACGAAATCTCCCAGCATGCATTGAGGCCACTACATTGACAAGAAATAGCAACCAAATCAGCCTAAGTAGGCTAAAGTGGTAGATAGAAATAATGTTTATGTTAGCACAACATGCAATTGTAAAACATTTCAATATTGGGCAAAAGAAAACATTGAAATCCAAACACAACCCTATGTGAAACATGTATGTAATCCAGGTGCTATATACAGTATATCCCTTGCAGAATTAACGTTATTTGGATGAGTGACAGGCTCTGCTGTGATGCACTGTGATGTCCGCTCCAGCCTCCAACTTACTTCATGTGCACGCCCAGTATTTTCTTGCCAGCTGCTGCGAGACGAGAAGGAAGAGAAACGAACATGCAGCCGACTCTGCTGAGCTCATGTTATTTGTAGTGAGCAATGCCCATTGCCCAGGCGTTTAAACGCAAATTAAAACACCCTGGCCTTTTTATCTCTTTTATTCTTTTGAGCGGAGCGGAGCGGTGAGTGCGAGCGGGTGAAATCTGTATCGAGCGGGGAGCGGTCTCCCCAGGACCTGATACCTGTCTTCCGGGGTGTCACACTAGGCGAAACCATGTCCAAAAGACTGACATGCCAGTCTTTTCGTCAGGGCGTCGTGAGGCGTCCTAGACGTCCCGACTGGTCCCGACGCTGGTCTTTGATTATGTCACACTACAAGAGGTGAAGACGGCCGATCGTCGTCCCCGATGGTCATATTCGGGCCCGACGCTGAAAATCTGTCGCGCACGACCAAATCGGTCTAAAATCGGGCTGAATTCGTGTAGTCTGAACCAGGCATTAGTCATGTGATAGACTGGAGAGCTATAGACGGTTTTCACAGAATTGTGTTGCTATGGGAACAGTTTGAACCCTAGCTTATTTCCTGTCAGCTATTGTATTAGCAAACATTGCAACAGGAAGTAAGCTAGGGGCAAGTTAGAATGTGTATGTTGTCAAATTAAAAGCGTTTATACAGGATGCCTTAATCATGTTGGGATAGGCTCTAGCCCCCACCACCCTCAAAAGGAGTAGGCAAATAAAGCAGCATGAATGAATTCAAATAAACTGTGCAGCACCCTGTAGCCAATGACAATGTTGTGCAGCACCCTGTAGCCAATGACAATGTTGTGTAGCACCCTGTAGCCAATGAGAATGGATATCAGGCCAATAGCAGAATATAGAAGAATTATAGCCGCATGCGGTATGCAATAGTCGGGGTCCAAGCAGATTGCGAAGACCATGTAGAAGACCATGACCAAGAAGACCATGTTACGAGATATAATATATATAACGTTTCGCATTTATGGCTCCCCCTAGTGGCAGAATATCTGCAGACTGCAGAGCGAAGCTCGGACCAAGCATCCTAACACGTGCACCAACTTTGGCTAAATTTGCTTAAAGCAGCTACGAGCAACTTTTTCGATTGTTATTAAACAGTATAATTACAATATTGATGCATCACATCTTACCTATAATAGTAGCTGAGACCAAAGCTGTGTGAATCGGAGATTGCTCCCTTGGATGATTATTAAGTCTGTGTCTGTCTAAACTCGCGTCAACAGGGGGCTCTCTCTCTCTCTCTCCTTACCGCCGGCCCGGCTACCCGGAAGTGAAACGCGGAAGTGAAACCCGGAAGTGAAATGCAGCTGCCTGCCTACCCCGTTCGCGCTGCCTAGCAACATAGCATAAACAATGTGAACGCCACGCATACTCTCGCGAACATTCCTCGTTATATTCTAACAGGTTTTTTGGAAGTTATTTTGTGGTTATGGCCGAAGTGGCTGCTGCAAACCGTTTCATTTCACTTCCTGATCTTCCTTGGCCACAGACAGACTACACTGGCCGATTCACTCGGGGTTCAAGCGAGACTACTCTGCGTTGGTCTCGTCGACTATTAGAGGTAAGATGTGATGCATTGATATTAAATTTATACTGTTTAATAACAATCGAAAAAGTTGCTCGTAGCTGCTTTAAGCCACTTGATAAATTTAGATAATCGAATTCTGTAGATGATAAAAAGAAAATATTGGGGAAAAGTGACCCGACGGTTTCTGACGAGTTCTCGAAAATAGGATTTCGAGAACATTTAGAAAAAGTCACAAAATGCGGCATTTTTAGAGTCGAAGACCATTGGACCAAAGACGCAGATGAATTGAAGGATTAAAATGATGAAAGAGTTTTGACTCTAAAAGCCAAGCCGTTTCCAGGATAATTGTAAAAACATAAACTTGATTGTTATTAATTGTGTTATTAAGTTAAGTTAAGTTATCCTTTATGGTCCCCGTGGGGAAATTCACCCTCTGCATTTGACATGTCTTTGATGGTGGGAGGAAACCAGAGCACCCGGAGGAAACCCACATGAACACGGGAAGAGCATGCAAATTCCACACAGAAAGGACCTGGGACGGACCCGGGTTCAAAACCAGGACCTTCTGTAAGGCAACAGTGCTAACCACTGATCCACCGTGCCTCAGCTGTGGGTGAGTTTGCGTTGGTGAGGCCAATTTGGTAAGTTTTGGTCTCACGCTATTTGCTGCATGAACACTTTAAGCAGAGAAAAATGAGAAAGAAGAATAATGAGAAGAAAAACAACAGGGGTGCAGCAGCGAGCTGCTTGGACCCCTAATTAGTTCTTTCTAATAGAGAAGAATGGATGGCATCTCACTTGTGTTTGTCCAATCATCAAAACTAATGATCTGAGTGGTTCTTCTGCTAAGGCTAATGGTACTGGAACACAGCCTCAGCCTGGGCTAAAAGCTTCGTTGTTCACATGGGTCTGGTTGCTGTAGAAGTGCTATTTCTG
>NC_139642.1:62927577-62962577 GCF_964638095.1 Poromitra crassiceps
GCTTTCTCATTACAGATCCACCATTCACACTGCAACGTCATTCTGACAGGTTCAAACATAATGAGATATCTAAAAAGGCATACCTGCCAACACTTGCCAATTTCCGCGGGAGTATTTTTGACCCTTTCTCCTGCTGTGCTGCCGATTTCTCCCGTTAATCTCCACATGTTATAGTGATTCAAATTAAATGGCTTTATGGTCTGGGTGAATACTCGTTTCTGACTGGCCGCCAGGTGTGCATTAAAATCGTTTAACGCAGGGGTTCCCAAACCTTTCAGACCAAGTACCACTATGTACCACTATGTACCACTAAGTACCACTATGTACCACTAAGTACCACTATGTACCACTAAGTACCACTATGTACCACTATGTACCACTATGTACCACTAAGTACCACTATGTACCACTATGTACCACTATGTACCACTAAGTACCACTATGTACCACTAAGTACCACTATGTACCACTAAGTACCACTATGTACCACTATGTACCACTATGTACCACTAAGTACCACTATGTACCACTAAGTACCACTATGTACCACTATGTACCACTATGTACCACTATGTACCACTATGTACCACTAAGTACCACTATGTACCACTATGTACCACTATGTACCACTATGTACCACTATGTACCACTAAGTACCACTATGTACCACTATGTACCACTATGTACCACTAAGTACCACTATGTACCACTAAGTACCACTATGTACCACTAAGTACCACTATGTACCACTATGTACCACTATGTACCACTAAGTACCACTATGTACCACTAAGTACCACTATGTACCACTATGTACCACTATGTACCACTATGTACCACTATGTACCACTAAGTACCACTATGTACCACTATGTACCACTATGTACCACTATGTACCACTATGTACCACTATGTACCACTATGTACCACTAAGTACCACTATGTACCACTATGTACCACTATGTACCACTATGTACCACTATGTACCACTATGTACCACTATGTACCACTATGTACCACTATGTACCACTATGTACCACTATGTACCACTATGTACCACTATGTACCACTATGTACCCAACGAAATGTCACAGTTAGTTTTAAAGCCAAAGCGAAGTTTCTGGTGTCATATGAAACCTAATGCATCCATTGGCACCAACCATGTCATGCTATCTTGTGGGAAAGGGGGCGGGGCTAAATAACCCTTTCAAAAGGGTCCCTTGACCTCTGACCTCCAGATGTGTGAATGAGAGAGGGTTCTCTGGGTCCCCACGAGTCTCACCTTTACAGATAAAGCAGCATTTTCCAATAGAGTAGTGGGAGCACTTTTCGCCGAGGCAGCAGAAATCGACGGAACAACGGATCACATCACTGATGGAGTTTCGAGGGAGCTGACGGATCCAATCCTGGGGGTGCATTTAAATCTCCCCGTTTTTCACAGCCTAATGTTGGATATGAAGAGGACTATATCATATCTTGAATTGAAGGGAGAGACAATTATCTGGAACGGGAATTACGACTAGTCAGAATTAAATTGTAGATATCTGTAATGAGAAACCCCACACACATGAATGGCGTAAGTGACACCATTTGTCATAGGAAGAATGTCATTGTGGATATCTGAAATGTTCTTTTAAAGCAGGGAGAATTTAATTATGGATAGGCCTATCTGCAATGATCCAGTCAGGCTATTAAATATTAAAATGGCTTGATAGTACTACAGCTCGTTCCTCCTCTCTCCTGCTGTCTTTAGCTGTCATCTATAAGGTCACATCACTCACACGTCTTTCATTCCATCTCTCGGGCTGATACTCATTAAAACGCCATTCAGCCCAGGAGGTGATCCTCTGTCTGTAGCTCTCTATCTCCAGTCAGCATGGTGCTCCTCTGTCTGTAGCTCTCTATCTCCAGTCAGCATGGTGCTCCTCTGTCTGTAGCTCTCTATCTCCTGTCAGCATGGTGCTCCTCTGTCTGTAGCTCTCTATCTCCAGTCAGCATGGTGCTCCTCTGTCTGTAGCTCTCTATCTCCTGTCAGCAGGGTGCTCCTCTGTCTGTAGCTCTCTATCTCCAGTCAGCATGGTGCTCCTCTGTCTGTAGCTCTCTATCTCCAGTCAGCATGGTGCTCCTCTGTCTGTAGCTCTCTATCTCCAGTCAGCAGGGTGCTCCTCTGTCTGTAGCTCTCTATCTCCAGTCAGCATGGTGCTCCTCTGTCTGTAGCTCTCTATCTCCAGTCAGCAGGGTGCTCCTCTGTCTGTAGCTCTCTATCTCCTGTCAGCAGGGTGCTCCTCTGTCTGTAGCTCTCTATCTCCAGTCAGCATGGTGCTCCTCTGTCTGTAGCTCTCTATCTCCAGTCAGCATGGTGCTCATCTGTCTGTAGCTCTCTATCTCCAGTCAGCATGGTGCTCCTCTGTCTGTAGCTCTCTATCTCCTGTCAGCATGGTGCTCCTCTGTCTGTAGCTCTCTATCTCCAGTCAGCATGGTGCTCCTCTGTCTGTAGCTCTCTATCTCCAGTCAGCATGGTGCTCCTCTGTCTGTAGCTCTCTATCTCCAGTCAGCATGGTGCTCCTCTGTCTGTAGCTCTGTATCTCCAGTCAGCATGGTGCTCCTCTGTCTGTAGCTCTCTATCTCCAGTCAGCATGGTGCTCCTCTGTCTGTAGCTCTCTATCTCCAGTCAGCATGGTGCTCCTCTGTGTGGTCTCGATTGCATTATTACCTCCTGGGTTGTCAATTAACAGTCCTTTTATCACCATCCCTATTCTTAACAGCCCTTTCTGATTCCTCCTGTGTCTATCTTTCTCTATTTCTTTCTTTTCTCTCCTCTGATATCTGTCTTTTTGTGCCTCAAACCGTTGTTTTTCATTTTCCAGAGAGGGGTGTGTAACAAATCAAATAACGTTTTATCTCCTACACATTTGGGGAACGTTATGCGCTTGAACTCCCATTGATCTGTCTGACTGGTGTCAAGCTTACCTTATGAAAAACATCCATTGCAGTAGAGGCAAGGGAGAAAATTGAGCACTTAACGTGTTCAAGGTGGCTTTCATTATATGTGCCGCAGGTACTTTAGTCTTTAAACTGTTTACGCTTAACTCTATTTACTATCTCTTTGACCTTTGGGCGATTTCAGCAGGTGTTGAAGAAAAATGCTTATCTGGCGGAGCAGCACTACTGAAATTGTTATCACGGCATGATGGCTGTTGCTCAGTGAGGCCCGGAATAGCAGCGTGCATCTACACATTCTGTGCAAGCCCCCATAGAAAACCCATGAATTATATATTGAATCATGTCTTTAATTTAGTGGCATGAGTTCCCCGTCTTCATGTTTATTCATGGCTGTTATGATGGCTTGGAAATGAGCCAGGCAGCATACTGATGAGTCTGAGGGTAAGCGAGCCGACACACAGTGGCTTTCAGGCAGCTATGATGGTAGAAACAATGCAAACAGATGAACAAGCCATTACGCAATGACTAGGGTTGGATATCATAAAGATTCTGATTCTGCTTATCGATTCCGGGTTCTTAACAATTCTCAATTCTGATTATTTGAGAAATGTTTATTTTTTGTCATATTCGTAAACATCAACAGTTTATATTTTTTTTGTATAGACAGCATGAACATTCTAAATTGCCCCTATATAACTTCCTGTTGCAGTGTATACATTCTATGATGCTAATACAATAGCTGACATGAAATAAGCAAGGTTTCAAACTGTTCCCTAGCAACACAATTCCGTGAAAACCTTCTATAATATTTTAAATGAACACTTTATGTATCGGTCCGTGTCCGCCACTGGGGACTCGGATTTCAAGTATAATACGCACATTTGCTTAGGAATCAATAAGCAGAATCTAAATTAAAATGTCGATTCCTTTAGAATCAGAATTTTGGTACCGGTTCCAATTTGGAACTGTTCTCGATGCCTAAACCTAACAATGAGACATGTGTCCAGAGATACTCACCAGTGATGTGGTAACTGACTTGGCGGTTGACGGCCGAGCTGTCGTCATCTCTGGTGTTCAGCACGGCCACCACCTCCCCCGGTGGGTCGCTCTCCCGGACCGAACCACGGTAGCGCTCTTCCAGGAACCTGGGTGGGTTGTCGTTGATGTCCAACACCGCCACTGTCACTGTGGAGGTACTGGAAAGAGCTACGGTCTCCCCAAGGTCTGAAGCCACCACTGTGAACATATACGATGGATTCGACTCATGATCCAGGTCCTTGAGTGTGGAGATCCAGCCTGTGTTGGTGTCAATACTAAAGGTGCCAACTGATCTGTCTGACTGCCACTCTGGCTGAGTTGATGCTCCTAGACTGTATGTCACCTGGCCATTGGCCCCTGAGTCTGGATCCAGCGCTTGGACTTGGATGATTCTGGTTCCGATGGGCATTCCCTCCATGACTGTGGCCTCGTATGAGTCGGACTCAAAGCCCGGTCTGTTGTCGTTCAGATCCAACACTTTCAGTTCAACATCAACAGTGGTCACAGAATTCAACTTAGCTTGTTGAACAGTGGCAGTGACTTTGAAGTGGTAGGCTTTGATCACCTCGTGGTCCAAGGGCTTATCAAGCTTGATGGCACCTGTATCCTTTTCCACCACCAACACACCATCTCGGTTGTTCTCTCCTGTCTCTCCGTTAACTATGGCAAAGGTAACTGAGAGGGAGACGTATCCAGGAGTGTTGAGGCGCACTGTCCCAATAGCTGCACCTATGGGGGTGTCTTCCGGCATGCTAAACGAGTACTGGGGTTGGCTGAAGGATGGGATGAGGGCATCTGGAGCCAGAACATGGATGTAGACAGATACCAGAGAGTGCCTCATTGGAATACCTCCATCCACAGCCTTCACGAAAAAAGATAATACAGAGTTCCTCAAGTGGCTAAAGCTGCCTTTAGTCACCATCCAGCCATTGTCGGGGTCTATCTCCAAAATATCCACCACAGGGATATGTGCCTCACTGTAAAGTGAATATGTCACCCTGGCATTGGCGCCGTCATCAGGATCGTAAGCCTGGATCTGGGTTACCAAAAAACCTTTAGCCACATCAGACTTCACCGTGGCTCTGTATTCTGTAGCACGGAAGCGAGGCACATTATCGTTGTCATCCAACAGAGTCACTTGCACTGCACAGTAAGAGACACGTCCACCCGAGTCTTGGGCTGCCACTGTCAGAACTATGTCCTTATTGGCTGGATCCTCCCGGTCGAGCTTCTCCATGGTGGTGATCTGACCATTTCCATCGATGTTAAACTGGTCCTTACCAACGTCATTCACAAAGGAGTAAGTGATGTGTCCCAACACTCCAGGGTCTGCATCAGTCGCCTTCACCTGGAAATTAATAGTTTAACATGGTCTTAGCAAAGGGTTGAAAAACAGACAGGGTCACTGTATAATAATCATAATAAGTATTATCGATGATGTGGTTTATTGAAATTATTGCAAGAAAACAAACTAATTTCTTTCAACAATTGACCAGTGGTTCTTACCTGTATCACTTTGGTGCCCACAGCAGCATTCTCCCTTAACTCTGCCTCATATGTGTTCAGTCCAAACACTGGGCTGTACAGATTAGCCCCCACCACCTTCACATGGACCTGAGCTGTGCTGGTGAAGACACCATCAGACACCGACACGTTCAGGCTGTAGGCCGGCTCCATCCTTTGCTTACGCTGACTGGACAGAGTTAGGATGCCTGTCTTTGTGTCCATCACAAAGTTCATCCTCTCATTTCCTGACAAAATGCTATACTCCAACTTGTCGAAATCGGAGCTGTCCGCATCCGAAGCCTGGACACAGGTGACAAAGTGACCTCTAGGTGCTAACTCGCTCACGTACGCCTCATAGAGCAGCTGATTAAAGACTGGAGGATTATCATTCATGTCGTTCACCACAAGTATAACTGATACTTCGCTACTCAAAGGTGGGAAGCCATTATCGGTAGCCCTGATGGTGAAGTGATACTTCTGAACCAGTTCATGGTCCAGCAGACGCGCAGTCAGGATTAAACCACTGCTACTATCGATGTGGAAGTAGTCTGTGCTGTTGTGCACATCGGAGAAGATCTGGTAACGGACAATGTGGTTCTTTTCTGAATCTTTGTCGGTGGCAATTACTTGAAGTGCTGGAGTTCCAATCATGGCTGTTTCAGACAAAGCTGCCCTGTAAGACATCTTTTGAAACCTGGGAGGGTTGTCATTTACATCCTGAACAATCACATCTACATCCACCTCGGCACGGGCACCGGTCAGATAATCTGTGGCTCTAATGGTCAGGCGGTAAGATGATGCTACCTCATAGTCCAAAGAGTGGATGACACTTATGACTCCAGTATCAAAGCCAATATCAAACTGAAGAGATGGATCACCATCGACGATGGTGTAGATGATGTTTTGGCCTTCAGGACTAGTAGCATTGATACCGAGGATAGGTGTGTGCACTGCCACATCCTCATTCACAGAAACAGAATAGAATGATTTGTCAAAGACAGGCATGGCTTTGTTAACTACAGTGATGGGGAACTCAACGGTAGATGAAAGCGGTGGGTGACCACCATCTCTGGCGTATATCACCATGTGGTATTCCACATTAGATAAGTCGGACTCAAACGCCCTCTTGAGGCTGAGGCTGCCTGTTTGCCGATTGATTTCAAAATGACCATGGTCGTCCTTGAGGTAGTAAGACACCTCTCCATTAATTCCTTTGTCACGGTCTATAGCCATGACCCTGAAAATGGATGATCCTGGTTCCGCTTCTACTTGAACAGCTGCATAATAGGGAAGTCCAACAAACACGGGCACATTGTCATTGATGTCCTCCACCTGTACTCTCACCATAACTCTGGCCACGCGCAGATGGTCATGTTCCCTTCCCGCCTCAACTACCAGTTCGTAGAACTCTTGCTCTTCGCGGTCAAAGGGAATTCCTGTGGTCTGAATCACACCAGAAGTCGGTCGGATTCTAAAGCGTGTGCCAGCGTTCAACAAGGTGTACTTCAACGGTTCATTGAGACGGTTTCCCACTGCATTGACTACAGCCACTTTGGTGATGTTTGTGACATTCTCTTGAATGGATGAGGAGTAGAGGCTGTGGGCAAAACTCAGACCAGAGTCCAGAGCTTCTCGAACGACAATGGTGATCAGAGCTGTGCCGGAGAACTTCCCATCTGAGACTTTGACGTTGAAGCGGAAACGCTCTTTGGAGAAGTTGTTGTTTTTGACTGTGATGATCCCACTGGAGGAGTCAACAGCAAAGTGCTCCAGTATTCCATCTGTCAGAGAGTAGGTAAGCTCTGTAGGGACATTTCTATCAGGGTCTATGGCTGAAACCTGCAGAGCTTCTACTCCCACATAGGTCGGAAGTAGCAGGACCGTTTCATAGGCATCCTGGGTGAAGCGAGGTGGTGAATCGTTGGTGTCAATCACTTGTATTGTGACCTCAGTTGGACTGTCTGCAGTCAACTGCGGCCTGCCATTGTCCCTCACATGAACATGGAAGTGGAAGCTAGCAAAGGTCTCGTGATCTAGATTAGCGATAGTTCTGATAGAGCCAGTTCCAGAGTCAACTGTGAAGAACATTTTTGCGGTGTCCTCAACAATTTGATAGACCAAAAGAGCATTTTGGTTGTGGTCGGCATCTGTGGCCTTAATTACTAACGGTGAGTCATCTGAGTTCAGGACAACGCTGTTGACCGGTGCGGCCTCGCTGATGCTCCCGCGATAGCGAAGCTGCTGGAACACCGGCGGGTTGTCATTCTCGTCCATCACCTGGATGAGTAGGGAGGCATTGGAGGCCATGCCGGCCATGTTGGCGGCCTGGACTGTCAGGGAGTAAGACATGGCAGTCTCATAATCTAGGGCCTTTTGAGTGGTGATCACTCCACTGTACTGATTTATCCGGAAGATACGATCGCTGTTGCCCTGCTTGATATGGTATGTCAGAGTGGACTGGCTGACCGCAGTGATTGTAGTGACGGAGCTTCCTACCACCATGTTCTCTGCGATCTCGGCCTGGTACTCTGGCTGGGGGAACTTTGGCCCGGCATTATCGGGGAGGGTGACAGCAATACGCACTATGGTGGTGGTGGACAGGGGCGGGGAGCCGTTGTCAGTGACTCTGACAGTGAGAACATATTGGCCAATGGTGGACAAGTCCAGGTCACGTGCAACAGAGACGATCCCCAAAACAGGCTCGATGTGGAATGCATTTCCAACGTTCCCTGTTGGAAAATCAAAAAGAAAGAAATGACTGAAGTCAGTGTGAGAGTTCATTTAAGGGAAATCGTATCAGTGGTTCTCAAAGTGGGGTCTGGGGAACCCCAGGGGTCCTTGAGGGGTTCCAGGGGGTCCCCCGCAAAAAGGGGGATCATTTATTTTCATTAAAATTCCATCCATAATTAACACAAATGTCAGAATGTATGACTATGTTGGCCATGGGGTTCATACACTTTCTGTAACAAAATATCTAAAAGCCATCAAAGACATGTACAGATGTTAGGGTTAATACTCCTGTCAGTGCCCCTGACCAAGGCACTGGCAAAAGAACTGGAGTTGGTCCCTGGGCGCTGCACTGCGGCTGCCCACTGCTCCTAGTTCTAGGAAGGTTCCTAGTAGAGAGGATGGGTCAAATGCAGAGGATGAATTTCCCCATGGGGATAAATAAAGGATCACTTGATAACTTAAAAACAAAAATCTCATCAAATGGGGGTCCCTGGTCTAATTTGTCTCAGTTTAGGGGTCCTTGAAAAGGTTTGAGAACCACTTCCTTAAAGTGTATAAAACATTTCAACATACAAGAACAAAGATATTTTGTTCTTGTTCAGAGGTGCCTACCTCCTTCAATAGAGAAGTGTAACTCTGCATTGCGGCCTTTGTCTTTGTCCAGGGCGGTGACTGTGACCACGGCTGAGCCCACTGCTGCCGACTCATAGACGGAGCCTTCATACAGAGCACTGGTGAAGATGGGGACATGGTCGTTCACGTCTTCCACCTCGATCAGCACACGAGCCAGGTTCCTCCTGTAGGGGAACTCTTGGTCCTTCACCTGTGGAAGACACATGCTCTGAGTTATTACCAACTGACTTTAGCTCTCCCATATCAATAAAGGAGACAAATTCAAATGTAATCGATCCAAATTTGCTTTGACACTTTATAACACGACTGGCCCCCTTGCTCGGATCACACGCATTTTTGAACTCGGCCATCCTTTTGAGGTCACCTGCACACCTGTCCAAGGCCGGATTAACCATGGGCAACCTGGGCAGGTGCCAAGGGGCCCTCCATTTTCTTTTTTTTCTTTTTTTTTTGGGTCGGGCTCATATTGGGATCCAAAGAACTATGACACAAATCTAAGACCAATCAGGACAAAATAAAATTTGTTTCCAAGAAGAATAAGTCTGATGATTTAGTGTCATTGGATGCCTGTGGGCAAGTGGTAACCAGAGGCGTGGGAAGTGGGGGTGCTTGTGGTGCTGCAGCACCCTCTGCTGTTTTGTATTGGAAATGTAATGTCAATTAAAAAATATATATACAGTATATATGATTAAAATGTGTTTTATATGTTTTATACTGTGATATTTAGGGTTTAGTTGAAGACTATGAGCAAAGCAAAGAGGGTGATGTTATTTTTGAGGTTTGGTTTATAATAAGATAATAAAATATATAAATATATATTTCAGTGTTTCTGCCTCTGTTGCTGTCTGTTGTAGTGTAAAACGACCTACAGGGAGAGCAGGTGGTGACATGAAAGTGAGTGCACTGGCGATTATACGTTGGTGCACCGGCTGCACGTGCAACCCCTAGTGGCCAGATGATTTTTTATTTTTATTTCTACATAATAAACTATTAGATGTCCCCCATTTGCGCGAGATAGAGCGCGAGAGACCGATGCAGATAGAGAGGGAAAGAGAGATAAAGAGAGAGAGAGAGACAGAGAGGGAGAGAGAGAGAGAGACAAGACATGAGAGTGGGGGAGGGAGAGAGAGCCACGGCTGGCACCCAGCTGCTTGTTAACTTCACTTAACGACACTACTGCAGCCTGAGAGACTCGTGAGTAGGCTACTCCCAGTAAAAAAAAACAATACCAATAGCGTGCAAATATAGGCTACTTAACCATAAAATAGGATACCAATATTAATGCAACAGTGGGCCTGTATCTTTTTTGTACAAAGCTCACCAATGTTGTTTTAGCACAATTGAAGACAGCCTCAAATATTTATCAACAGCATCCTGTCTTTGAGATGTTATTTGCAGATATTTCTCTACACTGCTATTACAAAGGACATTTATAAATTCCATAAGCTGCTCTTATTCTTAATGTTTTGTTCAAATGAACCAGTAATGTACTGGTTGTACCTACTACATTTACAGTATGGTTCTACTTCAGTATAAGCTATTAGTACATTGTTCTACTAGAAAAGATTGACTAACTTTAATGCTATGGTTGGAAGGCCCAAACATGCCATGCATTTGATATCTGAACAGAAGCCATGAATCCCATATCAGCAACCTGTCTGTTCTGTTTTATTGTAGCCTACACACTTTAGTCACATGTGTTGCTTACTGTAGGCTATTTACATAGCCTGGGAGTTGGGACAGTAGACCCTTCTCACGGGGTCTTTTTTGTCGAAAAGGCAGGGTTAACACAGGTGCAAGCAAAACACTAATGAGGGCTTCAAACTTCCATGATTGGAATTTGGAAACCCTCATTAGTGTTTTGCTTGCACCTGTGTTTATTAGACAATTATTTTTTCATCATTGTAAAGCCACAGCACAGTGAAGAGGATATTAATGTGAAGATTAGCCTCTTCATTTTGCTCTCAGAGTGCATCAGATTCATGCATTTTACTTTAAAATGTACAAAACTTCTTTGTCCAGGGGGGCCACTAGAAACCCCCCAGTCAGACTAATATTTTTATCCTGCTGGTGCTACCCCTGTTTGCAAAGCCTAGAATCGCCTATGAGTGAGTGAGAAACTGAATCTCAGAAACTGAATAATGACATAATAACAGTATAATCCTAATGTTAATTTAAAATGAGATATTCCTCTAAATATGGCTAAAAAACATCCAAACGTGGGGGTGGTAATCTGGCTCTGCACCTGTCAAGTTTTGTGACTGCATCTTGCACGGTTTTCACGCTATCATGTTCACAAAATGTGCACATAGACAAACAGACATAAACTCAAAATGGCTTCTGTGGTAGTTCCCGCGACAATAGGTGTCTCCAAGACCACACTTTTGTCATGATGAGACAAACACACACACACACACACACACACACACACACACACACACACACACAAGGTGAAAACAGTACCAGTCATCACTGTCGCGGGCGGCTGGTAAAGGCAGTTTGGCAGATTGGAGTAGCTTTTAACTCAGCCACAGCTTCTGATGAGATGGACATGGAGTGTTGGAGTGTGACTTGACTCTTATCGGCTCTTTGGGACCAAGTGAGGAGAATGTGAGAGTGACTGCAATGCAGGACTACTGAGATTAATATTGATGCCTCGCAAGACTCTCAGAAGATCAGAGGCAAACCTCTGGTATGAGCTGCCACACAGCATAAGTATAAATAGGTTATTATTAGCATGCTAAATAAGCACTGTTAGTTTGCATTATGAAAAGCTATATTAAATACAGACCAATCAAGTTAGAATAGCCTGGCCTGAATAAAACAACAAAACTGAGTGCCACTGGATCAACTGCTGCGTATAGGAAGCAAATGAAACACTATTATTGTTTAGACAGAATGGTTTTGCTTTGTAACTCTATGAAAAATACTTTGGTTTAATTTCATTACAAAAGCCATCATGATAATAACACATATTACAGAAATGGCTGAAAGCACGATCTTGGTCAGGGAAGCACCTCAGTAGTATAATAGTATAATAGTTGTACTGTGTGTAGTCACTATACAGAGCAGTGTTAGTATAATAGTATAATAGTTGTACTGTGTGTAGTCACTATACAGAGCTGTGTTAGTATAATAGTATAATAGATGTACTGTGTGTAGTCACTATACAGAGCTGTGTTAGTATAATAGTATAATAGATGTACTGTGTGTAGTCACTATACAGAGCTGTGTTAGTATAATAGTATAATAGATGTACTGTGTGTAGTCACTATACAGAGCTGTGTTAGTATAATAGTATAATAGATGTACTGTGTGTAGTCACTATACAGAGCTGTGTTAGTATAATAGTATAATAGTTGTACTGTGTGTAGTCACTATACAGAGCTGTGTTAGTATAATAGAATAGTTGTACTGTGTGTAGTCACTATACAGAGCTGTGTTAGTATAATAGTATAATAGATGTACTGTGTGTAGTCACTATACAGAGCTGTGTTAGTATAATAGTATAATAGTTGTACTGTGTGTAGTCACTATACAGAGCTGTGTTAGTATAATAGTAGAATAGTTGTACTGTGTGTAGTCACTATACAGAGCTGTGTTAGTATAATAGTATAATAGTTGTACTGTGTATAGTCACTATACAGAGCTGTGTTAGTATAATAGTAGAATAGTTGTACTGTGTGTAGTCACTATACAGAGCTGTGTTAGTATAATAGTATAATAGTTGTACTGTGTGTAGTCACTATACAGAGCTGTGTTAGTATAATAGTAGAATAGTTGTACTGTGTGTAGTCACTATACAGAGCTGTGTTAGTATAATAGTAGAATAGTTGTACTGTGTGTAGTCACTATACAGAGCTGTGTTAGTATAATAGAATAGTTGTACTGTGTGTAGTCACTATACAGAGCTGTGTTAGTATAATAGTAGAATAGTTGTACTGTGTGTAGTCACTATACAGAGCAGTGTTAGTATAATAGTAGAATAGTTGTACTGTGTGTAGTCACTATACAGAGCTGTGTTAGTATAATAGTAGAATAGTTGTACTGTGTGTAGTCACTATACAGAGCTGTGTTAGTATAATAGTAGAATAGTTGTACTGTGTGTAGTCACTATACAGAGCTGTGTTAGTATAATAGAATAGTTGTACTGTGTGTAGTCACTATACAGAGCTGTGTTAGTATAATAGTAGAATAGATGTGTGTAGTCACTATACAGAGCTGTGTTAGTATAATAGTATAATAGTTGTACTGTGTGTAGTCACTATACAGAGCTGTGTTAGTATAATAGTAGAATAGTTGTACTGTGTGTAGTCACTATACAGAGCTGTGTTAGTATAATAGTAGAATAGCTGTACTGTGTGTAGTCACTATACAGAGCTGTGTTAGTATAATAGTAGAATAGTTGTACTCTGTGTAGTCACTATACAGAGCTGTGTTAGTATAATAGTAGAATAGATGTGTGTAGTCACTATACAGAGCTGTGTTAGTATAATAGTAGAATAGTTGTACTGTGTGTAGTCACTATACAGAGCAGTGTTAGTATAATAGTAGAATAGTTGTACTGTGTGTAGTCACTATACAGAGCTGTGTTAGTATAATAGTAGAATAGTTGTACTGTGTGTAGTCACTATACAGAGCTGTGTTAGTATAATAGTAGAATAGTTGTACTGTGTGTAGTCACTATACAGAGCTGTGTTAGTATAATAGTAGAATAGATGTGTGTAGTCACTATACAGAGCTGTGTTAGTATAATAGTATAATAGTTGTACTGTGTGTAGTCACTATACAGAGCTGTGTTAGTATAATAGAATAGTTGTACTGTGTGTAGTCACTATACAGAGCTGTGTTAGTATAATAGTAGAATAGTTGTACTGTGTGTAGTCACTATACAGAGCTGTGTTAGTATAATAGTAGAATAGTTGTACTGTGTGTAGTCACTATACAGAGCTGTGTTAGTATAATAGTATAATAGTTGTACTGTGTGTAGTCACTATACAGAGCTGTGTTAGTATAATAGTAGAATAGTTGTACTGTGTGTAGTCACTATACAGAGCTGTGTTAGTATAATAGTAGAATAGTTGTACTGTGTGTAGTCACTATACAGAGCTGTGTTAGTATAATAGTAGAATAGTTGTACTGTGTGTAGTCACTATACAGAGCTGTGTTAGTATAATAGTAGAATAGCTGTACTGTGTGTAGTCACTATACAGAGCTGTGTTAGTATAATAGTAGAATAGTTGTACTGTGTGTAGTCACTATACAGAGCTGTGTTAGTATAATAGTAGAATAGTTGTACTCTGTGTAGTCACTATACAGAGCTGTGTTAGTATAATAGTATAATAGTTGTAGTGTGTGTAGTCACTATACAGAGCTTTGTTAGTATAATAGTAGAATAGCTGTACTGTGTGTAGTCACTATACAGAGCTGTGTTAGTATAATAGTAGAATAGTTGTAGTGTGTGTAGTCACTATACAGAGCTGTGTTAGTATAATAGTAGAATAGTTGTACTGTGTGTAGTCACTATACAGAGCTGTGTTAGTATAATAGTATAATAGTTGTACTGTGTGTAGTCACTATACAGAGCTGTGTTAGTATAATAGAATAGTTGTACTGTGTGTAGTCACTATACAGAGCTGTGTTAGTATAATAGTAGAATAGCTGTACTGTGTGTAGTCACTATACAGAGCTGTGTTAGTATAATAGTATAATAGTTGTACTGTGTGTAGTCACTATACAGAGCTGTGTTAGTATAATAGTAGAATAGTTGTAGTGTGTGTAGTCACTATACAGAGCTGTGTTAGTATAATAGTAGAATAGTTGTAGTGTGTGTAGTCACTATACAGAGCTGTGTTAGTATAATAGTAGAATAGCTGTACTGTGTGTAGTCACTATACAGAGCTGTGTTAGTATAATAGTATAATAGTTGTACTGTGTGTAGTCACTATACAGAGCTGTGTTAGTATAATAGTATAATAGTTGTACTGTGTGTAGTCACTATACAGAGCTGTGTTAGTATAATAGTATAATAGTTGTACTGTGTGTAGTCACTATACATAGCTGTGTTAGTATAATAGTATAATAGTTGTACTGTGTGTAGTCACTATACAGAGCTGTGTTAGTATAATAGTAGAATAGTTGTACTGTGTGTAGTCACTATACAGAGCTGTGTTAGTATAATAGTAGAATAGTTGTAGTGTGTGTAGTCACTATACAGAGCTGTGTTAGTATAATAGTAGAATAGCTGTACTGTGTGTAGTCACTATACAGAGCTGTGTTAGTATAATAGTATAATAGTTGTACTGTGTGTAGTCACTATACAGAGCTGTGTTAGTATAATAGTATAATAGTTGTACTGTGTGTAGTCACTATACAGAGCTGTGTTAGTATAATAGTAGAATAGCTGTACTGTGTGTAGTCACTATACAGAGCTGTGTTAGTATAATAGTATAATAGTTGTACTGTGTGTAGTCACTATACAGAGCTGTGTTAGTATAATAGTATAATAGTTGTACTGTGTGTAGTCACTATACAGAGCTGTGTTAGTATAATAGTATAATAGTTGTACTGTGTGTAGTCACTATACATAGCTGTGTTAGTATAATAGTATAATAGTTGTACTGTGTGTAGTCACTATACAGAGCTGTGTTAGTATAATAGTAGAATAGTTGTACTGTGTGTAGTCACTATACAGAGCTGTGTTAGTATAATAGTAGAATAGTTGTACTGTGTGTAGTCACTATACAGAGCTGTGTTAGTATAATAGTAGAATAGTTGTACTGTGTGTAGTCACTATACAGAGCTGTGTTAGTATAATAGTAGAATAGTTGTACTCTGTGTAGTCACTATACAGAGCTGTGTTAGTATAATAGTAGAATAGTTGTACTGTGTGTAGTTACTATACAGAGCTTTGTTAGTATAATAGTAGAATAGTTGTACTGTGTGTAGTCACTATACAGAGCTGTGTTAGTATAATAGTATAATAGTTGTACTGTGTGTAGTTACTATACAGAGCTGTGTTAGTATAATAGTATAATAGTTGTACTGTGTGTAGTCACTATACAGAGCTGTGTTAGTATAATAGTATAATAGTTGTACTGTGTGTAGTTACTATACAGAGCTGTGTTAGTATAATAGTAGAATAGTTGTACTGTGTGTAGTTACTATACAGAGCTGTGTTAGTATAATAGTAGAATAGCTGTACTGTGTGTAGTTACTATACAGAGCTGTGTTAGTATAATAGTATAATAGTTGTACTGTGTGTAGTCACTATACAGAGCTGTGTTAGTATAATAGTATAATAGTTGTACTGTGTGTAGTTACTATACAGAGCTGTGTTAGTATAATAGTAGAATAGTTGTACTGTGTGTAGTTACTATACAGAGCTGTGTTAGTATAATAGTAGAATAGTTGTACTGTGTGTAGTTACTATACAGAGCTGTGTTAGTATAATAGTAGAATAGTTGTACTGTGTGTAGTCACTATACAGAGCTGTGTTAGTATAATAGTAGAATAGCTGTACTGTGTGTAGTCACTATACAGAGCTGTGTTAGTATAATAGTAGAATAGCTGTACTGTGTGTAGTCACTATACAGAGCTGTGTTAGTATAATAGTAGAATAGTTGTACTGTGTGTAGTCACTATACAGAGCTTTGTTAGTATAATAGTAGAATAGTTGTACTGTGTGTAGTCACTATACAGAGCTTTGTTAGTATAATAGTAGAATAGTTGTACTGTGTGTAGTCACTATACAGAGCTGTGTTAGTATAATAGTAGAATAGATGTACTGTGTGTAGTCACTATACAGAGCTGTGTTAGTATAATAGTATAATAGATGTACTGTGTGTAGTCACTATACAGAGCTTTGTTAGTATAATAGTAGAATAGTTGTACTGTGTGTAGTCACTATACAGAGCTGTGTTAGTATAATAGTAGAATAGATGTACTGTGTGTAGTCACTATACAGAGCTGTGTTAGTATAATAGTAGAATAGTTGTACTGTGTGTAGTCACTATACAGAGCTGTGTTAGTATAATAGTAGAATAGCTGTACTGTGTGTAGTCACTATACAGAGCTGTGTTAGTATAATAGTATAATAGCTGTACTGTGTGTAGTTACTATACAGAGCTGTGTTAGTATAATAGTATAATAGTTGTACTGTGTGTAGTCACTATACAGAGCTGTGTTAGTATAATAGTAGAATAGTTGTACTGTGTGTAGTCACTATACAGAGCTGTGTTAGTATAATAGTAGAATAGTTGTACTGTGTGTAGTCACTATACAGAGCTGTGTTAGTATAATAGTAGAATAGCTGTACTGTGTGTAGTCACTATACAGAGCTGTGTTAGTATAATAGTAGAATAGTTGTACTGTGTGTAGTCACTATACAGAGCTGTGTTAGTATAATAGTAGAATAGTTGTACTGTGTGTAGTCACTATACAGAGCTGTGTTAGTATAATAGTAGAATAGTTGTACTGTGTGTAGTCACTATACAGAGCTGTGTTAGTATAATAGTAGAATAGCTGTACTGTGTGTAGTCACTATACAGAGCTGTGTTAGTATAATAGTAGAATAGCTGTACTGTGTGTAGTCACTATACAGAGCTGTGTTAGTATAATAGTAGAATAGTTGTACTGTGTGTAGTCACTATACAGAGCTGTGTTAGTATAATAGTAGAATAGCTGTACTGTGTGTAGTCACTATACAGAGCTGTGTTAGTATAATAGTAGAATAGTTGTACTGTGTGTAGTCACTATACAGAGCTGTGTTAGTATAATAGTAGAATAGCTGTACTGTGTGTAGTCACTATACAGAGCTGTGTTAGTATAATAGTAGAATAGCTGTACTGTGTGTAGTCACTATACAGAGCTGTGTTAGTATAATAGTATAATAGCTGTACTGTGTGTAGTCACTATACAGAGCTGTGTTAGTATAATAGTATAATAGCTGTACTGTGTGTAGTCACTATACAGAGCTGTGTTAGTATAATAGTAGAATAGTTGTACTGTGTGTAGTCACTATACAGAGCTGTGTTAGTATAATAGTAGAATAGTTGTACTCTGTGTAGTCACTATACAGAGCTGTGTTAGTATAATAGTAGAATAGTTGTACTGTGTGTAGTTACTATACAGAGCTTTGTTAGTATAATAGTAGAATAGTTGTACTGTGTGTAGTCACTATACAGAGCTTTGTTAGTATAATAGTAGAATAGTTGTACTGTGTGTAGTCACTATACAGAGCTGTGTTAGTATAATAGTAGAATAGATGTACTGTGTGTAGTCACTATACAGAGCTGTGTTAGTATAATAGTAGAATAGTTGTACTGTGTGTAGTCACTATACAGAGCTGTGTTAGTATAATAGTATAATAGTTGTACTGTGTGTAGTCACTATACAGAGCTGTGTTAGTATAATAGTAGAATAGCTGTACTGTGTGTAGTCACTATACAGAGCTGTGTTAGTATAATAGTAGAATAGCTGTACTGTGTGTAGTCACTATACAGAGCTGTGTTAGTATAATAGTAGAATAGCTGTACTGTGTGTAGTCACTATACAGAGCTGTGTTAGTATAATAGTAGAATAGTTGTACTGTGTGTAGTCACTATACAGAGCTGTGTTAGTATAATAGTATAATAGCTGTACTGTGTGTAGTTACTATACAGAGCTTTGTTAGTATAATAGTAGAATAGTTGTACTGTGTGTAGTCACTATACAGAGCTTTGTTAGTATAATAGTATAATAGTTGTACTGTGTGTAGTCACTATACAGAGCTGTGTTAGTATAATAGTAGAATAGTTGTACTGTGTGTAGTCACTATACAGAGCTGTGTTAGTATAATAGTAGAATAGTTGTACTGTGTGTAGTCACTATACAGAGCTGTGTTAGTATAATAGTAGAATAGTTGTATGTGTGTAGTCACTATACAGAGCTGTGTTAGTATAATAGTAGAATAGTTGTACTGTGTATAGTCACTATACAGAGCTGTGTTAGTATAATAGTAGAATAGATGTACTGTGTGTAGTCACTATACAGAGCTGTGTTAGTATAATAGTAGAATAGTTGTACTGTGTGTAGTCACTATACAGAGCTGTGTTAGTATAATAGTATAATAGTTGTACTGTGTGTAGTCACTATACAGAGCTGTGTTAGTATAATAGTAGAATAGCTGTACTGTGTGTAGTCACTATACAGAGCTGTGTTAGTATAATAGTAGAATAGCTGTACTGTGTGTAGTCACTATACAGAGCTGTGTTAGTATAATAGTAGAATAGTTGTACTCTGTGTAGTCACTATACAGAGCTGTGTTAGTATAATAGTAGAATAGATGTGTGTAGTCACTATACAGAGCTGTGTTAGTATAATAGTAGAATAGTTGTACTGTGTGTAGTCACTATACAGAGCTGTGTTAGTATAATAGTAGAATAGTTGTACTGTGTGTAGTCACTATACAGAGCTGTGTTAGTATAATAGTAGAATAGTTGTACTGTGTGTAGTCACTATACAGAGCTGTGTTAGTATAATAGTAGAATAGCTGTACTGTGTGTAGTCACTATACAGAGCTGTGTTAGTATAATAGTAGAATAGCTGTACTGTGTGTAGTCACTATACAGAGCTGTGTTAGTATAATAGTAGAATAGCTGTACTGTGTGTAGTCACTATACAGAGCTGTGTTAGTATAATAGTAGAATAGCTGTACTGTGTGTAGTCACTATACAGAGCTGTGTTAGTATAATAGTAGAATAGTTGTACTCTGTGTAGTCACTATACAGAGCTGTGTTAGTATAATAGTAGAATAGATGTGTGTAGTCACTATACAGAGCTGTGTTAGTATAATAGTAGAATAGTTGTACTGTGTGTAGTCACTATACAGAGCTGTGTTAGTATAATAGTATAATAGTTGTACTGTGTGTAGTCACTATACAGAGCTGTGTTAGTATAATAGTAGAATAGTTGTACTGTGTGTAGTCACTATACAGAGCTGTGTTAGTATAATAGAATAGTTGTACTGTGTGTAGTCACTATACAGAGCTGTGTTAGTATAATAGTAGAATAGTTGTACTGTGTATAGTCACTATACAGAGCTGTGCTAGTATAATAGTATAATAGTTGTACTGTGTGTAGTCACTATACAGAGCAGTGTTAGTATAATAGAATAGTTGTACTGTGTATAGTCACTATACAGAGCTGTGTTAGTATAATAGTATAATAGTTGTACTGTGTGTAGTCACTATACAGAGCAGTGTTAGTATAATAGTATAATAGTTGTACTGTGTGTAGTCACTATACAGAGCAGTGTTAGTATAATAGTATAATAGTTGTACTGTGTGTAGTCACTATACAGAGCTGTGTTAGTATAATAGAATAGTTGTACTGTGTATAGTCACTATACAGAGCTGTGTTAGTATAATAGTATAATAGTTGTACTGTGTGTAGTCACTATACAGAGCAGTGTTAGTATAATAGTAGAATAGCTGTACTGTGTGTAGTTACTATACAGAGCTGTGCTAGTATAATAGTAGAATAGTTGTACTGTGTGTAGTCACTATACAGAGCTGTGTTAGTATAATAGTAGAATAGTTGTACTGTGTGTAGTCACTATACAGAGCTGTGTTAGTATAATAGTATAATAGTTGTACTGTGTGTAGTCACTATACAGAGCTGTGTTAGTATAATAGAATAGTTGTACTGTGTGTAGTCACTATACAGAGCTGTGTTAGTATAATAGTAGAATAGTTGTACTGTGTGTAGTCACTATACAGAGCTGTGTTAGTATAATAGTAGAATAGTTGTATGTGTGTAGTCACTATACAGAGCTGTGTTAGTATAATAGTAGAATAGTTGTACTGTGTGTAGTCACTATACAGAGCTGTGTTAGTATAATAGTAGAATAGTTGTACTGTGTGTAGTCACTATACAGAGCTGTGTTAGTATAATAGTAGAATAGTTGTATGTGTGTAGTCACTATACAGAGCTGTGTTAGTATAATAGTAGAATAGTTGTACTGTGTGTAGTCACTATACAGAGCTGTGTTAGTATAATAGTAGAATAGTTGTACTGTGTGTAGTCACTATACAGAGCTGTGTTAGTATAATAGTAGAATAGATGTGTGTAGTCACTATACAGAGCTGTGTTAGTATAATAGTAGAATAGATGTGTGTAGTCACTATACAGAGCTGTGTTAGTATAATAGTAGAATAGTTGTACTGTGTGTAGTCACTATACAGAGCTGTGTTAGTATAATAGTAGAATAGCTGTACTGTGTGTAGTCACTATACAGAGCTGTGTTAGTATAATAGTATAATAGCTGTACTGTGTGTAGTCACTATACAGAGCTGTGTTAGTATAATAGTAGAATAGTTGTACTGTGTGTAGTCACTATACAGAGCTGTGTTAGTATAATAGTAGAATAGTTGTACTGTGTGTAGTCACTATACAGAGCTGTGTTAGTATAATAGTAGAATAGCTGTACTGTGTATAGTCACTATACAGAGCTGTGTTAGTATAATAGAATAGTTGTACTGTGTGTAGTTACTATACAGAGCTGTGTTAGTATAATAGAATAGTTGTACTGTGTGTAGTCACTATACAGAGCTGTGTTAGTATAATAGTATAATAGTTGTACTGTGTGTAGTCACTATACAGAGCTGTGTTAGTATAATAGAATAGTTGTACT
Organism: Poromitra crassiceps; assembly: GCF_964638095.1. Taxonomy (NCBI): domain Eukaryota; kingdom Metazoa; phylum Chordata; class Actinopteri; order Beryciformes; family Melamphaidae; genus Poromitra; species Poromitra crassiceps. Next base: position 62,949,101 of record NC_139642.1, read on the forward strand.
GTGTGTAGTCACTATACAGAGCTGTGTTAGTATAATAGAATAGTTGTACTGTGTGTAGTCACTATACAGAGCTGTGTTAGTATAATAGAATAGTTGTACTGTGTGTAGTCACTATACAGAGCTGTGTTAGTATAATAGTAGAATAGATGTGTGAAGTCACTATACAGAGCTGTGTTAGTATAATAGTATAATAGTTGTACTGTGTGTAGTCACTATACAGAGCTGTGTTAGTATAATAGTAGAATAGCTGTACTGTGTGTAGTCACTATACAGAGCTGTGTTAGTATAATAGTAGAATAGCTGTACTGTGTGTAGTCACTATACAGAGCTGTGTTAGTATAATAGTAGAATAGTTGTACTGTGTGTAGTCACTATACAGAGCTGTGTTAGTATAATAGAATAGTTGTACTGTGTGTAGTCACTATACAGAGCTGTGTTAGTATAATAGAATAGTTGTACTGTGTGTAGTCACTATACAGAGCTGTGTTAGTATAATAGTATAATAGTTGTACTGTGTGTAGTCACTATACAGAGCTGTGTTAGTATAATAGAATAGTTGTACTGTGTGTAGTCACTATACAGAGCTGTGTTAGTATAATAGTAGAATAGTTGTACTGTGTGTAGTCACTATACAGAGCTGTGTTAGTATAATAGTATAATAGTTGTACTGTGTGTAGTCACTATACAGAGCTGTGTTAGTATAATAGTAGAATAGTTGTACTGTGTGTAGTCACTATACAGAGCTGTGTTAGTATAATAGTAGAATAGTTGTACTGTGTGTAGTCACTATACAGAGCTGTGTTAGTATAATAGTAGAATAGTTGTACTGTGTGTAGTCACTATACAGAGCTGTGTTAGTATAATAGTAGAATAGTTGTACTGTGTGTAGTCACTATACAGAGCTGTGTTAGTATAATAGAATAGTTGTACTGTGTGTAGTCACTATACAGAGCTGTGCTAGTATAATAGTAGAATAGCTGTACTGTGTGTAGTCACTATACAGAGCTGTGTTAGTATAATAGTAGAATAGTTGTGCTGTGTGTAGTCACTATACAGAGCTGTGTTAGTATAATAGTAGAATAGTTGTACTGTGTGTAGTCACTATACAGAGCTGTGTTAGTATAATAGTAGAATAGTTGTACTGTGTGTAGTCACTATACAGAGCTGTGTTAGTATAATAGTAGAATAGTTGTACTGTGTGTAGTCACTATACAGAGCTGTGTTAGTATAATAGTAGAATAGTTGTACTGTGTGTAGTCACTATACAGAGCTGTGTTAGTATAATAGTAGAATAGTTGTACTGTGTGTAGTCACTATACAGAGCTGTGCTAGTATAATAGTAGAATAGTTGTACTGTGTGTAGTCACTATACAGAGCTGTGTTAGTATAATAGAATAGTTGTACTGTGTGTAGTTACTATACAGAGCTGTGTTAGTATAATAGAATAGTTGTACTGTGTGTAGTTACTATACAGAGCTGTGTTAGTATAATAGTAGAATAGTTGTACTGTGTGTAGTCACTATACAGAGCTGTGTTAGTATAATAGAATAGTTGTACTGTGTGTAGTCACTATACAGAGCTGTGTTAGTATAATAGTAGAATAGTTGTACTGTGTGTAGTCACTATACAGAGCTGTGTTAGTATAATAGTAGAATAGTTGTACTGTGTATAGTCACTATACAGAGCTGTGTTAGTATAATAGAATAGTTGTACTGTGTGTAGTCACTATACAGAGCTGTGTTAGTATAATAGTAGAATAGTTGTACTGTGTGTAGTCACTATACAGAGCTGTGTTAGTATAATAGTATAATAGTTGTACTGTGTGTAGTCACTATACAGAGCTGTGTTAGTATAATAGAATAGTTGTACTGTGTGTAGTTACTATACAGAGCTGTGTTAGTATAATAGAATAGTTGTACTGTGTGTAGTCACTATACAGAGCTGTGTTAGTATAATAGTAGAATAGTTGTACTGTGTGTAGTCACTATACAGAGCAGTGTTAGTATAATAGTAGAATAGTTGTACTGTGTGTAGTCACTATACAGAGCTGTGTTAGTATAATAGTAGAATAGTTGTGCTGTGTGTAGTCACTATACAGAGCTGTGTTAGTATAATAGAATAGTTGTACTGTGTGTAGTCACTATACAGAGCTGTGTTAGTATAATAGTATAATAGTTGTACTGTGTGTAGTCACTATACAGAGCTGTGTTAGTATAATAGTAGAATAGTTGTACTGTGTGTAGTCACTATACAGAGCTGTGTTAGTATAATAGTATAATAGTTGTACTGTGTGTAGTCACTATACAGAGCTGTGTTAGTATAATAGTAGAATAGCTGTACTGTGTGTAGTCACTATACAGAGCTGTGTTAGTATAATAGAATAGTTGTACTGTGTGTAGTCACTATACAGAGCTGTGTTAGTATAATAGTAGAATAGTTGTACTGTGTGTAGTCACTATACAGAGCTGTGTTAGTATAATAGTATAATAGTTGTACTGTGTGTAGTCACTATACAGAGCTGTGTTAGTATAATAGTAGAATAGCTGTACTGTGTGTAGTCACTATACAGAGCTGTGTTAGTATAATAGTAGAATAGTTGTACTGTGTGTAGTCACTATACAGAGCTGTGTTAGTATAATAGAATAGTTGTACTGTGTGTAGTCACTATACAGAGCTGTGTTAGTATAATAGTAGAATAGTTGTACTGTGTGTAGTCACTATACAGAGCTGTGTTAGTATAATAGTAGAATAGATGTACTGTGTGTAGTCACTATACAGAGCTGTGTTAGTATAATAGAATAGTTGTACTGTGTGTAGTCACTATACAGAGCTGTGTTAGTATAATAGTAGAATAGTTGTACTGTGTGTAGTCACTATACAGAGCTGTGTTAGTATAATAGTATAATAGTTGTACTGTGTGTAGTCACTATACAGAGCTGTGTTAGTATAATAGTAGAATAGCTGTACTGTGTGTAGTCACTATACAGAGCTGTGTTAGTATAATAGAATAGTTGTACTGTGTGTAGTTACTATACAGAGCTGTGTTAGTATAATAGTAGAATAGATGTGTGTAGTCACTATACAGAGCTGTGTTAATATAATAGTAGAATAGTTGTACTGTGTGTAGTCACTATACAGAGCTGTGTTAGTATAATAGTATAATAGTTGTACTGTGTGTAGTCACTATACAGAGCTGTGTTAGTATAATAGTAGAATAGATGTGTGTAGTCACTATACAGAGCTGTGTTTGTCATTTCATTTCCTCTATGTGGACTTTTAATTATGAGATAAGGATCATATCAAACCCCGTGTGGTTTTCCAAATGCACCACATTCACAAACACACATGTTGACTCTCTGCCCACCCCCCCCTCTCTCTCTCTCTCTCTCTCTCTCTGCCTCTCTCTCTCTCCCTCTCTCTGCCTCTCTCTCTCTCTCTCTGCCTCTCTCTCTGCCTCTCTCTCTCTCTCTGCCTCTCTCTCTCTCTCTGCCTCTCTCTCTCTCTCTCTCCCTCTCTCTCTCTCTCTCTCCAGCACACAATGCAGCATAGATGCTATCTATCCGCTGAACTGGATCGTCGTGCCAAATTGAATCAGTGCACCTGACTCCAGCTGAAACATCTCCCCTCTCTCTCTCGGCTGGGAGTGTCAGCCATGTTGACATCAGTACCGCTGATCACCAGTGAAGGAAACAATGCGAAATGACGACATTAGACTAACGCTTGTGTATTTCTCCAGAGATAGAAGTGGATTGAGAAAACATTGAAGCGGTGTTGGAAGAGAGCGGGCGCATGCACTCCACACTTCAAACGTCACTTTAATGTGACGCGGCGTGCAAGGATTCATTTCCCCCATGACCTTTCGCCGAGAAGTCGACAGACGCGAGGCGAGGAGGAAATCGTTACGTAATGGATGCACCCGTGTGTTTCCTATTTCTACAGTTGTTGTTTTTCTATCTACTGAAGCAAAAGACAGGTCAGACCAGAGAACCAGACGGATTCATTTCAGAAGACATTGCTCGTGGGGGGTGTCCAGGTAGTGCAGCGGTAGATTACCTGCCTACCAACACGAGGGTCGCAGGTTCGAGCCCCTGGCTTGTTTGAGCCCCTGGCTTGTTTGGCCGTCCATACAGGCACAATTGGCCGTGTCCGTGGGTGGGAAGCCGGATTAAGGGTGTGTGTGCTGGTCGCTGCAGTAAGCGCCTCCTCTGGTTGGTCGGGGGGGGGGGGGGGCGCCTGTTTGGGGGGAGAGGAACTGAGGGGAGTTGCGTGATCCTCCCTACATCCTGCTGGTGAAACGCCTCGCTGTCAGGTGAAAAGAAGCGGCTGGTGACTGCACACGTATCGGAGGAAGTGCTAGTCTACAACTCTCCGCAGGGGGAGTGGAGCAACAGCCGGGACAGCAGGGGGAATGTACCAAGTACAATAGAGAGCCGCAGGAACGAGTCCGGAAATCATCGATGCTAAAACTTCCTGGTTCTTCACTGTTTTCGCCTATGGGAGTTTTGAATGGGTTTTTGGCGCGTTGCTTCTAATAAGGTCTCTGGCCCACGCAAGCTTAATCAAACGCGAACCAGTGTTTAGTAATATCATCTTCACACATGAGGACCACTTTTATGAGTTTTGAAGCTTTTACGTGCCGTGAAACGGGCGGCTAGCTAGCAAACGGCTGAATGAGACTACACTGTTGAGTTGACGGGGATATTATACGTCAATAACGTCATCACTTCAAAGGACGAACACGGAAATTCTCTTTCCCTCACCTGGTTCAGCCCGTTTAGCCCGGGGTAATCAGTGCACACATCAACAACAGTCCAGGTTGAGTGCTGACGTGACGGGGAAGCCTATGTGTGTAGTACTACCACTGTGTGTAGTTCTGGATTAGTTTAGCACAAGCTTTTTACTTCTAGGGCTCGCATTTACGCTTCAAAACTCATGAAAGTGGTCCTCATGTGTGAAGATTATCCGGCTGAACACTGGTTTGCGTTTGATTAAGCTTGCATTGCCCAGAGACCTTATTTGAAGCATCGCGGCAAAAACCCATTCAAAAATCCCATAGACAGAAACAGTGAAGAACCAGGAAGTCCAGGAGTTCCGCATTCTGACTACAAAAATACGTCATCCCTGTGGCTCTCTATTGGGGAGAAAATGGGAGAAAAATCCAGGAAAAAGACATTGCTCGCTTGCACAGACAGGCGTTGAGCCACAGCCCCATGAAACCAAACCCTCCTCTCTCCCCCGCTCTCGCTCTCCTCTCCTCCTCCATTTCTCTAATTCACACATTTCTGCTAGCGTCAGGAGAAGATCAGCCTCTTTCCTCTGATGAGATGTGCATGCTGCTCGGGTGCTTGGTGTAATTAGCTTAATTGCTAAATGATGAGCTCAGGTAGCAACATGAGAAGAGAAGAGAAGAGAAGAGAAGAGAAGAGAAGAGAAGAGAAGAGAAGAGAAGAGAAGAGAAGAGAAGACTGCCTCTGGCACTTCTGCTGCTCTACATCTGAGATGCAGGAACTCAAGTCTCAGGAAGGACTTTCTGCCTGGCTAATTTCTGCTTTGAAATTTTAGCGGCCGATGACCTTGGGTGTCGTTAACCAGCCGTGGCCAACGAGCGACCAGGGCCTCTTTAATGACAGCTCCTCGGGTGTCCTTGGTTGATTAATTTTCTTGGTTTTATAACAACCTATTTCAATTCAACTGAAACTATTTCCTGATCCGAGCACTGGTTCACCTGCCCAGAAGCCGCCTATTTGACCTTGTTATACTTTGCTCTTTTTCGTGTGCCTTTTTTTCCACATTTTTCTAGAAAATTAATGTTTTCCTAGTAGAAATAACACGGGCAGAGGACAGTGAGGACAGTGACACGAATATCTGCCCGCTGGTATTAGACAGATGAAACAGACGCACATGGCAAACAGGGTTTGATATCACCACTAGGTGGAGACACTGCGTGTCCGGAGACAGCTTGTCTTAGCACAGTGGTGCTCAAACCTTTTTGGCTTGATACCTTCTTTCCCTGGTTACTGAATCCAAGTACCCCTTTTAGGGGACTTTCACACCCAAAGCGTTTTTAGAGCTGCCAGCGTCTTTCTGCAATTCATTCTCTATGTAAGGACGCGCTAGACGTGCTCCTCTTTTAATGAACGCACCTGCCATTTAAACACTGGTGGCGTCTGTTGTTTTTGGAGGATCGCTGTGGGCGTTTTAAAGCTGAAAAAAGTTGAACATTAGAGGAAAAGCGCGCTGCTCATGTTTTCCACTCCTCCTACCATTTCTCCTCCTGAGGTATCCTCAACCTCCGCTGCTGCCAGAATTGGCAATAATCTGGCTTTCATGTTGACAGTGAACAACATCAAACAGACAAAACTAGCTGGCTACCGTCCATGTGGTCATGGTGTGCTCAACTCTAGTGCGCGCGACTGCAGGGGAAAATAAAACTAAGCCAAAAAAAACGCTCCGTGCGCTGTGTTTTGTGCACAATGGAAGCGCTCTCAACATGACTTTCATAGCGTTCTGACTGAAAAAAACGCTTTTGGTGTGAATGTCCCCTTACCCGACTACATCATTCTGCTTCGAAAAGTGCAAGAGAAAACTATAGCATCTGATGCAATAACCCACCTTTTGAAAAATGTAACATTACAAAATAAGAATTGGAGTGAAAGAGTTGCTTTTAGTACGGAAGCGTATTGCATTCACTTGAGAAATAAGAAATCACAGTTTTTCTGAATTAACGAGATAATTATCTAATTAATTCAGAAAAAACGCTGTGTTTTTCTGAATTAATTTGATTATTTTTCATGCAAAAAATAATAATTCTGCCCTGTTTTTGAGATAAGATAATTATCTTATTAATTCAGAAACAGAGCAGCATTTATTTTATTTAATGAAAACTTAACTCATTAATTCAGAAAAACAGGGCAGAATTATTATTTTTTCATGAAAAATCATCTAATTAATTCAGAAAAACAGGGCAATTTTTTATTTCTCATGTGAATGCAATACGCTTCCATAATTTAGTGCCACCTGAGCAGATTAATTTTAATTGTTTGATTTATTCTTACATTTGTACATTTCCCCCCTGTGGTACCTCCATGTTACCCTAGCGGTACGCATACCCCAATTTGGGAAGCCCTGTCTTACCATGACGGTGAGGATGTGCTGGGTGCAGGCCTCATGGTCCAGCCTGTGGGTGGTGTAGAGGGTGCCCAGGGTGGGGTGCACCCGGAACAGACGCAGGCTGGCGGGGTCGATGGAGCTCTGCAGAGAGTAGGTCAGCCGGTGGTGCTCGTCCCGGTCCGACGCCAAAACCTGCAGCACCTCGCTGTCGGGGGGCGTGTCCTCAGAGATGGCGACATCATAGGTGGACTGGGAGAAGACCGGAGCATTGTCGTTGTTGTCCAGGACGGTGACGTGAACCTGGGGAACGAGGGATGGATGGAGAGAGGGAGGGGGAAGGGGAGAGAAGAAAAACAATGGTTGTTATTCAGGTTGGGGCGATCAGGCCTGGCGAGGCGGAATTAGCCGCTAAAATCAAAAACTGTAAAACTTATTTAGAAATGTAGCCATTTAGCACATTAGATAATGCTGTTAAATGAATCAATGTATATGTATTATAATGTAAGTCTGCTCTACAGACTTTCATAGAGGCTGTGTACACTTGGTTTTCAAATGTGAGCGATCAGATGACAAGTGGACAACAGCGCTAATTAAAAGTGTAAACGACCACCAAGAAGCATGGCCTAAATGGTAAATGGTAAATGGCCTGCATTTATATAGCGCTTTTATCCAAAGCGCTTTACAATCAGTAGATAGTCTACATTCACCCATTCATACACCGATGGTGGCAGGCTGCCACGCAGGGTGCCTACACACCATCGGGAGCAAGGAGGGTTAAGTGTCTTGCCCAAGGACACAAGGACAGCAGCTGGGAGGGAGCGGGGATCGAACCGCCAACCCTTGCGTCATTGGCCGACCCGCTCTACCTCCTGAGCTAAAGCCGCCCTCCCAAGCATCACTCAGACCTCTTGCCGAGGTGGTCTGGGACACATTTGACCACATATCTTTGGTAGTGTAAATGCTAATGCATCCTCAGGACACATTGAAGGACCACCTACTCAACTGATGTCCTCTGCTTTTTTGTCACTTCCATGCATCTAGACAGCAACACCCTGCAATTTATTAGCAAAGGCACATTTCTGGCCCTAGTGAGTACCACACTAGGAGGACTATACTATATTATAATAGGAAACACCATAGTGGGTGGTGACTTAAGATGGTGACCTGCCAGAGTAGAAGGGGAAACACTGGTTGGACTGGTTGGACGTAATGCTGAATGATTCGTGGTGATTGGAGAGCCCTGCACAGGCTTCAGCGGGCATAACGAGCCCTACCCGCCCCGAGCCCTGATTGTTTATTTAAAAACCAGGCCCGACCCGACCATCGGGTCTCAGGTCCCGTCAGGTCCCATTGTGCTCAGCTACTAATAGAATAGAAAGAATAGAAAGTGAGCTCAGTTTGGGGAAAGGTTTGGTCATATTGTGCACCACGTTTGAAACAAACAATACCACTCACTTGTTTGAATTTGGCTATCATTAGTCCAACTGGAATGATGTTCACACAACAGCAATGAGAGAGACAATGTGCTGTGTCATGGTACATAATGCTAAGCAATGAGAAAGACAATGTGCTGTGTCATGGTACAGACTGTGGAGATGTTCACAACAGAACATAATGCTAAGCAATGAGAAAGACAATGTGCTGTGTCATGGTACAGACTGTGGAGACGTTCACAACAGAACATAATGCTAAGCAATGAGAAAGACAATGTGCTGTGTCATGGTACAGACTGTGGAGACGTTCACAACAGAACATAATGCTAAGCAATGAGAAAGACAATGTGCTGTGTCATGGTACAGACTGTGGAGACGTTCACAACAGAACATAATGCTAAGCAATGAGAAAGACAATGTGCTGTGTCATGGTACAGACTGTGGAGATGTTCACAACATGCTAAGCAATGAGAAAGACAATGTGCTGTGTCATGGTAAATAATGCTAAGCAAGGAGAAAGACAATGTGCTGTGTCATGGTACAGAATGCTAAGCAAGGAGAAAGACAATGTGCTGTGTCATGGTAAATAATGCTAAGCAAGGAGAAAGACAATGTGCTGTGTCATGGTACATAATGCTAAGCAAGGAGAAAGACAATGTGCTGTGTCATGGTACATAATGCTAAGCAAGGAGAAAGACAATGTGCTGTGTCATGGTACAGAATGCTAAGCAAGGAGAAAGACAATGTGCTGTGTCATGGTACAGACTGTGGAGATGTTCACAACATGCTAAGCAATGAGAAAGACAATGTGCTGTGTCATGGTACATAATGCTAAGCAAGGAGAAAGACAATGTGCTGTGTCATGGTACATAATGCTAAGCAAGGAGAAAGACAATGTGCTTTGTCATGGTACATAATGCTAAGCAATGAGAAAGACAATGTGCTGTGTCATGGTACATAATGCTAAGCAAGGAGAAAGACAATGTGCTGTGTCATGGTACAGACTGTGTACTGTGGGTGTGGTTGGTGTGTGATGTGACTCATGGATTAGTGGTGATGGAACAGCATGATGCATGAAACATAGGAAGAGAAGGGAGACAGACAGAAGAGCACACAGATGGAGAGGTGATAGAGGTCATAAAGGTCATCGATGCGTCAAACACATTTTTGCCAAAGATTGTTTCCATCATTTTAGGTCATTCTTATCACCCAAATTATGTTGAAGCGATCATTTTTAAGCGGTGCAGCCACTTCTATAAGTGACTTTGTACGTCCATCCTTCCGTTATGGCATGGACCGTCTGTGTGCGCGCACGCGCACACACACACACGCCCATAGTGTTTGCACCTTTGGGCCAATCACGGTGCAACATGGCAAACTCCACTCAACCGGGACTCAGGGCGACTTCAAACAAACGCACATTCAAACGACAACCACAAATACTTTACTCTGAGCGGACAGATTTTGCTGTGAAAATGTCGAGAAACAAGAAACTACACATTTTCAACCCAATGTGAGTACAATGTGTTGAGGTCAATTCAACGTGTTTGTTTCGATGAGCGAAGCATCGTATGTTTCTGCCTCTCCACCATGTTGACCTGTTCTGACCATGCGAAGCAACATAGAGAGCCGCGGGAATGAGTCTGGAAGTCTACTTCCGGGTTCTTCAGTGGAAAAGTCTATGGGATTTAACATGGGGGTTTCGCTTAAATGCATACAATAAGGTCTGTGGTTAACAAAAGTTTTATGGGAACGCGAATTTGGGTTCAGCAGGATAATCTTCACAAACGTGAATCACTTTTATGACTTTTGGAACGTAAATGCGTTTTTTATGCGATTTTTATCAAATGCTTCAAAAGGCATAAAAGTTATTCAAGTTTGTGAAGAGTATCATGCTGAACCCAAAGTCACATCCCCATAAGCTTTTGTTAACCACAGACCTTATTTTATGCATTTAAGCGAAATCCCCATTCTAAAACCCCATAGACTTTTCCACTGAAGAACCAAAATGGCGGCGATTTCTGGATAAAGCCTACAAAAATACATCATCCCTGCGGTACTCCATTAAAGTGTTGAATAATCCCAACGCATTTGGCAATAAATTGGTAGCGCTGACGGCCGTTTGCTCGACTTGCTTGTCATCCAGAGAGGTCTGATGATCACAGCGCTTCCCACACACCGCACAGCCCCCCTGCCTCCGCTGGCAACGTCAGTTATCACATATCACCTCGCGGCTGGCTAATACTTTCACCCAGCTGGACATTGTATGCACTAGTCCTCTAGATCACTTCATGCACCCTCTCCAGGGTTCCCACACCTTCTTCAACATCACGTTCAAGCTCACATACAACTATTAAAAACGACCTCCTGGACCCTCTGCAGTCCGGTTTCAAGGCTTCTCACTCCACTGAGACAGCTCTTCTTGCTGTCACAGAGGCCCTTCACACTGCTAAGGCCTCATCCCTCTCCTCTGTTCTTGTCCTCCTTGACCTGTCTGCTGCCTTCGATACAGTCAACCACCAAATCCTTCTTTCCACTCTGTCTGACCTCGGCATTTCAGGTTCTGCACTATCCTGGTTTGCTTCCTACTAGGGGTGTCACAATATATCGTCCCACGAAATTTCGCGATAGTAAAACGTCACGATATGTATCGTTGAGATGAAATCTCATATCGCAAATTTTTTTTTTTTTTTTTTTTTTTTTTTTTTTTTTTTTTTTTTCAAAAATAGACTAAGAAACGTCTTTGTTTGTTGAAGTTCAATGTGTGGAAAGTAGTTCAGTTGAACAAGTCTCTGAAGAGACACATGAGAAGTTATACAGGAGAGAAACCATTCAATTGAGTTTCTGGCAAAACTGTTTACTTGACAGGAAAAACTGAAGCATAAAAAATACACTAAGAAAAGTCTTGTTGTTTGAGTTTGAAGAAAAACTGAAGATGCATAATGAGAATTTATACTGCTGAGAAACCTTTTGGTTCAAAGTAAATCTAAGTGACGGTGTAACTCATTCTATTTCAAGATAAGCCTTATCTCCAATCTCATGTTTTTTCTAGTTGTTATTGTAATAACAATTTCCCACAACAGCATGTTTTGTATTTGTGCATTTCAAATAAAATACTACTTTTCCAGTCATATATTGTCATTATTCAAGTTTAAAAAAATATTGTTAAAATCGTATCGTATCGTATCGTTATCGTGAACCCAGTATCGTGATACGTATCGTATCGTGAACTGAGTGTATCGTGACACCCCTACTTCCTACCTCTCGAACCACTCATACCAGGTCTCGTGGAGAGGGTCCCTCTCCAGATCCTGCCCTCTTACCACTGGTGTCCCCCAGGGCTCAGTCCTGGGCCCCTTACTTTTCCTTCTCTATATCAGATATGTTGCCTATGTGATCTCTTCTCATGGCTTTTCTTATCACTGCTATGCTGATGACACCCAGCTTTTCCTTTCCTTCCCCCCCTCCGACACTCAAATCGAGGCTCGCATCTCTGCATGCCTCAAAGACATTGGCGACTGGATGTCTGCCCACCACCTCAAGCTCAACCTTGGTAAGACAGAGCTACTCTTCCTCCCAGGGAAAGACTGCCCTCTCGCAGATCTCTCCATCTCCATTGACAACACCACTGTACTTCCCTCCCAAACAGCTAAGAACCTTGGGGTGATCCTTGACAACCAGCTGTCTTGCTCAGCCAACATAGCTGCGACAGCACGCTCCTGTAGGTTCTCTCTCTACAACATCCGCAAAATCCGTCCCTTTCTGACATCCGACCGCTTCAGCTCATTCAGAACGCTGCAGCCCGTCTGGTATTCAACCAACCCAAATTCTCTCATGTCACTCCCCTCTTCCAGGACCTCCACTGGCTTCCCATCTCGGCCCGCATCAAATTCAAGACACTGGTACTGGCCTACAGGGCAGTACACCAGTCAGCTCCCCTGTACCTGCAATCTATGGTCAGGTTCCAAACCTCTCAGCGCTCCCTTCGCTCCTCCACCAGTGCAGGATGCCTCGCCCCTCCTTCGCTACGGGGGCTCAAAAGTCGCTCATCCCGTTCTCGACTCTTCTCGTCCCTGGCACCTCAATGGTGGAATGAGATTCCACCTTCGGTCAGGACAGCTGAATCACTGCCGATCTTTCGGAAAAGACTAAAGACTCACCTTTTCAGGCTCCATCTGGGCCCTTCTTGATCTAACTTCTTTCTCTCTCTTTCAAAAAAAAAAAAAAAAAAAAACTACTAACCTAAACTTGTACCACTAACCTAAACTTGTACCACTATTCCTTCAGAAGTTGTAGTTGTCATAGACTGTGCTCCATAGTTGATTGCTCTATTGCTGACAAAAATGTGTTATTGTAAGCGCTTTGGATAAAAGCGTCTGCCAAATGACGTAATGTAATGTAATGTAAAAAGAGAGAGGCTTGAACGTGTGAACACTTCTCAACTGTGCTGTGTTAAACCTATTTACTATCTTTAAGTAAAAAAAAAACATCTAAAGAACTTCAATTTCTATTCTTGCACAAAATCTATAAATTCAAGGACTTTCAGTGACCCATGTCTTTCATGTCTATTTTCCAAAACTTTCCAAAACAATTCCCCCCCCTACTTCTCACACTTCCAAGGATTTCAAGGACCTGTAGGAACGCTGTATGAACCCTGTAGGACCTGTAGGAACGCTGTATGAACCCTGTAGGACCTGTAGGAACGCTGTATGAACCCTGTAGGACCTGTAGGAACGCTGTATGAACCCTGTAGGACCTGTAGGAACGCTGTATGAACCCTGTAGGACCTGTAGGAACGCTGTATGAACCCTGTAGGACCTGTAGGAACGCTGTATGAACCCTGTAGGACCTGTAGGAACGCTGTATGAACCCTGTAGGACCTGTAGGAACGCTGTATGAACCCTGTAGGACCTGTAGGACCTGTAGGAACGCTG
>NC_139642.1:62970077-62972577 GCF_964638095.1 Poromitra crassiceps
GAAACAGCCAGAGTGTACTGTAGAAACAGCCAGAGTGTACTGTAGAAACAGCCAGAGTGTACTGTAGAAACAGCCAGAGTGTACTGTGGAAACAGCCAGAGTGTACTGTAGAAACAGCCAGAAACAGCCAGAGTGTACTGTAGAAACAGCCAGAGTGTACTGTAGAAACAGCCAGAGTGTACTGTAGAAACAGCCAGAGTGTACTGTAGAAACAGCCAGAGTGTACTGTAGAAACAGCCAGAAACAGCCAGAGTGTACTGTAGAAACAGCCAGAGTGTACTGTGGAAACAGCCAGAGTGTACTGTGGAAACAGCCAGAGTGTACTGTGGAAACAGCCAGAGTGTACTGTGGAAACAGCCAGAGTGTACTGTGGAAACAGCCAGAGTGTACTGTGGAAACAGCCAGAGTGTACTGTAGAAACAGCCAGAGTGTACTGTAGAAACAGCCAGAGTGTACTGTGGAAACAGCCAGAGTGTACTGTAGAAACAGCCAGAGTGTACTGTGGAAACAGCCAGAGTGTACTGTAGAAACAGCCAGTGGAAACAGCCAGAGTGTACTGTAGAAACAGCCAGAGTGTACTGTAGAAACAGCCAGAGTGTACTGTGGAAACAGCCAGAGTGTACTGTAGAAACAGCCAGAGTGTACTGTGGAAACAGCCAGAGTGTACTGTAGAAACAGCCAGTGGAAACAGCCAGAGTGTACTGTAGAAACAGCCAGAGTGTACTGTGGAAACAGCCAGAGTGTACTGTAGAAACAGCCAGAGTGTACTGTAGAAACAGCCAGAGTGTACTGTAGAAACAGCCAGAGTGTACTGTAGAAACAGCCAGAGTGTACTGTAGAAACAGCCAGAGTGTACTGTAGAAACAGCCAGAGTGTACGGTGGAAACAGCCATGTAACGAGACTGAACTGCTGTGAATGAGGATCCTTGCTCGATTATGTCCACATGCACACAATATTCACAATATGCCTTTATTCTGAAAAAGACAATATTCTGACTAAGCGGTTTACATGGCTAATGAAAATGAATATTCCACTAATATTTTCCATTGACATGCAGCCATGCATACTCTGATTTACTGTTAGGTAAAATGTCCCCATGCTGTACTGTAGCATCTGTTGCAGCTTTATGTAGGTACATTGGCATCAGGCCAGTGACTGAAGCCTCGAATTGGAGCCTTGCCGCCGCCGAGCGCCGACAGCGAGGCTGTGCATACTCGAACGTAACTCGTCCAAAACGTTATCGTGTCGTTTACCAAGAACTTGCAATCATGTCGGTGGGAGGACATTTTATTGTCCCTATATTTCAAAACTCATTCCGGTGAGCCTGCAGAAGGCTTTGCTAGATGAGGGACAAGCACTGTTAAATGAGGAAATGGCATTTCCTCATTCCTCACAACAAGGAGATGACGCCGCAGAGTCACATTTTCGAGGAGCTGCACGCCCCCTACGCCCAGCTGCGGCGACCCCCTCGGCGCAGTCAGCGCCGTCGATTTCGCTCGAGCATAATTTGTGCTTGCCAGGCCACGGAGGAGGAGCCTCTGCCTGTCACTCAACTCATTCCACTGATTGCTACTAAATTGCCCTCACCTGTGCTGCAGGGGACAACTCACCTGTGCTGCAGGGGACAACTCACCTGTGCTGCAGGAGAACTCAGCCACAATCCACACAGCACAGACCTCAATTTTCCAACTTCCTTTTCCCTTTTTTAGTCTTTTAAATAGGAAATACAATTTAGATTTTTCATACTTGAAGACCCAAGTCCACCTTTCTGTATTTGCACCATGCACACCATCTAGGGCTGCACGATATTGGAAAAAACTGACATTGCGATATTCCCCGCCCATGCGATATATATTGCGATATGAAAAAATACAGATTTTCACCAGATTAGCTCTATTTGAAAGAAAATAATATTTCTAGAATGATTGGGATGATTTTGTAGAGGAGTCCATCTGATTTTGGAGGGGAAATTAGGTATTTTAATGTTTCTCAACCACTGGGCTGTGACCTACTGGTAGGCCTCAGAGCGTCATCTATCAGGGTGCATACACATTTTGACCAATGGATTTCCATGACTTACATACATGAAAAAGTGAGTTATGACATTCTACTTTAAAATGTCACTAGCCTATACTTCACTTAGTGTAATGCAGCCTTTAAAACCAGGGAAAGACAACATGTATGCTGTATCACCATATTACCATCCAACATCTAAGACCATATAGTCTCAAATCACAATACAATATGGATATAAATTTTATATATTGCCCACCCCTAATATTGAGTGCCAGAATCTACCTCCCAATGATGCTATTTGCAGAAAAACATTAGATTTAATTGATTATAATCACTGCTTTCAACTTCTTTCGTTCTTCTAACGTTTCAATAAATCAACAATGAAACACCGCTGCCACTTCACACATGGTTACTTCACACACTTGGTCTGACCCCCCTCCAGAAAC
The DNA here is from genome assembly GCF_964638095.1 of Poromitra crassiceps. Lineage (NCBI taxonomy): Eukaryota > Metazoa > Chordata > Actinopteri > Beryciformes > Melamphaidae > Poromitra > Poromitra crassiceps. The sequence goes on from NC_139642.1 coordinate 62,972,541, forward strand.
TACCAAGTGGTACGCTCCGCATTTGGGGAGTTCCGGT
>NC_139642.1:62977577-62997577 GCF_964638095.1 Poromitra crassiceps
GGCGCCATGCCGGTATAAGCGCGACCCCGTCGTCCCCGACATTTCACCACTTTCGACCTAGTCAGAAGAGCGGTATGCTCTTAAGGGGACGCAAGTGGAAACGGTTCCAGTCATTTTCCGCGACAGCGGTCCTTCAATCATGGGCGAGGAGTAGCCTACACACGTTGCTTAATGTTCCAGCGGGCATAATCTAATCATTCGCGCACATTAAAGCAAACTGGCGAAATGATCTTGTGATAGCCTAATAAGAGCAGTAGCCTATGTCAGCTTGCTGATTTCCGAAGGCAACCCCGGACACATCAAACGAAGCCAGTCTGCTTTCTCTACATACATACAAGCGTTGAGCAGCTTGCAAGCCTTTCTCGCTGTGTCTGTCAGTGGCTGCTCCTCTCGAGCAGAGAGGGGAGGGGGAAATCGGCTGTGTTGATTACGCTGGCGGCTTGACGCTGCTCTTAAGTCAAACGAGTGTGATTTATTGTGTGACAACTGACAAGCGAACTTATTTCGAGTTTTGCCGACCCCCCAAATAAGCTCCCCCCTCCCCCCGCCCCCCCAACATACAGGTAAATTCGCTGATAGATTCCCACATGCGCGAGCCGAAGTGTGAAGGGAAATGTCCGATATTGACTTACAGGTAATTTTCCGGTATGCATGTGGGAAAAGGGCTATAGATTAACTCACTGATACCTAATGCAGCATTCGTGTGTGTATCCCTTTAAGACCGTGAACCGCGTGCACAAATGAGGGATATACACACAAATGCTGCATCAGGTATCAATGGGTTAAACCTATCAAGCAGAAAGAACACTGTAGGCCTACATCATTTAGATGGAGAACATTCTTGCCTACATTGTGGCAGAGAAGAAAGGTTCATGACAAAGAGGCAGACAGAAGCTATAAGGCATACTGTGATCACAGACACCTGCAAACCACCATGTCTGCCCCACTGCCTGAGTCTGACCCAATCTGTCTCATTTAGGAGAGGAGGAAGGGGAGGAGTCTGACCCAATCTGTCTCATTTAAGAGAGGAGGAAGGGGAGGTGTCTGACCCAATCTGTCTCATGAGGAGGAAGGGGAGGAGTCTGACCCAATCTGTCTCATTTAGGAGAGGAGGAGGGGGAGGAGTCTGAAACAATCTGTCTCATTTAAGAGAGGAGGAAGGGGAGGAGTCTGACCCAATCTGTCTCATTTAAGAGAGGAGGAAGGGGAGGAGTCTGACCCAATCTGTCTTATTTAAGAGAGGAGGAAGGGGAGGAGTCTGACCCAATCTGTCTTATTTAAGAGAGGAGGAGGGGGGGAGGCTTTGACAGGAAGCAGCGACGAGGCCGGAAAAAAAACAACTGCCGTCTGCCAAGGCCAAATTACCCCCTCCTTCCTTGTTTGAAGGAGGGGGGCAGTCACGCGCATTACATAAACAGATACAACAAAGACAACAGATGGAAGGAAAAAAGAGGACAAGGCTCCTACTGCACTGAAAGCGGGGCTGCGTTTGAATTCTTTTTTTTATGTTCCCGAACTGAGTGAAATTAACTGCAAGTAGCCTACTTGTAGTTCCTAACTGAGTGAAATTACCTGCAGGTAGCCTAATTATAATTCCTAACTGAGTGAAATGACCTGCAAGTAGCCTCTTATCGTTCCTAACTGAGTGTAATGACCTGCAAGTAGCCTACTTATAGTTCCTAACTGAGTGAAATGACCTGCAAGTAGCCTCTTATCGTTCCTAACTGAGTGTAATGACCTGCAAGTAGCCTACTTATAGTTCCTAACTGAGTGTAATGACCTGCAAGTAGTCTACTTATAGTTCCTAACTGAGTGAAATGACCTGCAAGTAGCCTACTTATAGTTCCTAACTGAGTGAAATGACCTGCAAGTAGCCTACTTATAGTTCCTAACTGAGTGAAATGACCTGCAAGTAGTCTACTTATAGTTCCTAACTGAGTGAAATGACCTGCAAGTAGCCTCTTATCGTTCCTAACTGAGTGAAATGACCTGCAAGTAGCCTACTTATAGTTCCTAACTGAGTGTAATGACCTGCAAGTAGTCTACTTATAGTTCCTAACTGAGTGAAATGACCTGCAAGTAGTCTACTTATAGTTCCTAACTGAGTGAAATGACCTGCAAGTAGCCTCTTATCGTTCCTAACTGAGTGTAATGACCTGCAAGTAGCCTACTTATAGTTCCTAACTGAGTGAAATGACCTGCAAGTAGCCTACTTATAGTTCCTAACTGAGTGTAATGACCTGCAAGTAGTCTACTTATAGTTCCTAACTGAGTGTAATGACCTGCAAGTAGCCTACTTATAGTTCCTAACTGAGTGAAATGACCTGCAAGTAGCCTCTTATCGTTCCTAACTGAGTGTAATGACCTGCAAGTAGCCTACTTATAGTTCCTAACTGAGTGTAATGACCTGCAAGTAGCCTACTTATAGTTCCTAACTGAGTGAAATGACCTGCAAGTAGCCTACTTATAGTTCCTAACTGAGTGAAATGACCTGCAAGTAGTCTACTTATAGTTCCTAACTGAGTGTAATGACCTGCAAGTAGCCTACTTATAGTTCCTAACTGAGTGAAATGACCTGCAAGTAGCCTACTTATAGTTCCTAACTGAGTGAAATGACCTGCAAGTAGTCTACTTATAGTTCCTAACTGAGTGAAATGACCCGCAAGTAGCCTACTTATAGTTCCTAACTGAGTGAAATGACCTGCAAGTAGCCTACTTATAGTTCCTAACTGAGTGGAATGACCCGCAAGTAGCCTACTTATAGTTCCTGAGTGTAATGACCTGCAAGTAGCCTACTTATAGTTCCTGAGTGTAATGACCTGCAAGTAGCCTACTTATAGTTCCTAACTGAGTGTAATGACCTGCAAGTAGCCTACTTATAGTTCCTGAGTGTAATGACCTGCAAGTAGCCTACTTATAGTTCCTGAGTGTAATGACCTGCAAGTAGCCTACTTATAGTTCCTAACTGAGTGTAATGACCTGCAAGTAGCCTACTTATAGTTCCTAACTGAGTGTAATGACCTGCAAGTAGTCTACTTATAGTTCCTAACTGAGTGTGATGACCTGCAAGTAGCCTACTTATAGTTCCTAACTGAGTGTAATGACCTGCAAGTAGCCTACTTATAGTTCCTAACTGAGTGTAATGACCTGCAAGTAGCCTACTTATAGTTCCTAACTGAGTGTAATGACCTGCAAGTAGCCTACCTATAGTTCCTAACTGAGTGTAATGACCTGCAAGTAGCCTACTTATAGTTCCTAACTGAGTGTAATGACCTGCAAGTAGCCTACTTATAGTTCCTAACTGAGTGTAATGACCTGCAAGTAGCCTACTTATAGTTCCTAACTGAGTGAAATGACCTGCAAGTAGCCTACTTATAGTTCCTAACTGAGTGAAATGACCCGCAAGTAGCTATAGTTCCTAACTGAGTGTAATGACCCGCAAGTAGCTATAGTTCCTAACTGAGTGTAATGACCTGCAAGTAGCCTACTTATAGTTCCTAACTGAGTGAAATGGCCTGCAAGTAGCCTGACCCCGCTGGTCAGCTTTCACATTACAACATTTATTTTGTGCTCAGGATCACTTGTCTACGTGGATCGGTACAGTTGGTGTTCACACACCCAAGCGTTCCCCAGACGGCCTTTTCAAGTGGACCTGGGCGGAAGTGAATTGAAAAGCTGTAGTTTCTCGAATTGCCACTAGGTGTCGGGGGCAGTAGGCATTCTCCCCATGTTAAAATGCCCAACTTTGTAACATGATTAAACATCTTTCCAGTTAGGGGCGAAACACGGTTTTGTTCTATATAGCTCATTTCACCCTTTCATAGGTTCAGAGGTTCTTTTTCTCGCGATATAGTTTTTCACCTCAATGACACATATCGTTAAATTTTGATAATTGTGCGATTTCGTGGGACGAAATATCGTGACACCCCTACTGGCTCGGCTTCACTTTACACATGGACTTTTGAAGTGTTGAAAGTTGGGTTCCGTTCAGCTCAGTAGGACCACTTCAGCCTTGGAGTCCGCTCGGACACGGAGGACGCGTGGAGACTGAGAGAGGGAGAGAGCGAGGGAGAGACACAGAAGCCATTGCCAACTCTCTCTCTCTGTGTAGAGCAGGAAAATGACCGTGGTGAAGTTCGTTTTAGGTTGGATATTAGACAAACTTCGGAGTGAACGTTGAATATCCACCCTAAAACTAACTTTGCACCCAGTGGGAGGAGGATCTGGGTGAGGAGATTTCCGAGGAACTGTGGGAGGACATTCTGCATCGGGTTCACTCCTCATCTATTTGTGCTAGATTCGGTCTGACCCAATGCAAAATCCTTCACCGTGTTCACTTCACTAAGGTCAGACTTTCTAGGATTTATAATGATGTTGACCCTACATGTGACCGATGTCGCCGGGCTCCTGCTACATATATTCACATGTTTTGGACTTGCCCTTCCCTGTACAGTTATTGGCTGGACATTTTTAAATCAATTTCAGACTGTACTGGGACCCAATTTGAACCAACAGCTATTACAGCATTGTTTGGGGTTCTGCCTCACACTCTGCCGCTTCCAAAATATAAAGCAGACTTTGTTGCTTTTGTAACTTTATTAGCTAGACGTCTGCTTTTGCTTAGGTGGAAGTCAACTGCACCCCCCTCTCATTCCGCATGGATCAGGGACATTCTTTATTTTGTTAAAGTTGAAAAAATCAGGTGCTCTGTAAATGGTTCACTTGCCAAATTTGATAAAACCTGGGGCCCCTTTTTTACACACGTTAAAAAGTTGGAGTTTACTGCCATTCCAGAGTAACAGTCTTTCATGCACAGATGGTGGGTTTGGAATGTATCATTCTGTATCATGTAAATTTAGTATAGATTTTTTTTTCTTTTCTTCTTGGTGACCAATATGTACGTTTTGTGTTGCTTGTTTGTGTTGGTGTTGTTTTTTATGTTTCTGTCACTGGATTGTGCAAGATTTCGTTCTTCTGCATAATATATTTGACACAATATCAAAGCGTGACAAATGACCGTTTGAACACCTGTATGTTGTTGAAAAACGAATAAACAAATCTGAGGAAAAAAAAAAAAAACTAACTTCGCCGTGGTGCGAAAACCAAATTCAGCGTGTGTTATGCTGTTCCAGCACATGCGCAGCGTAGTGGCGGTAGTGCCCCAAAAAACATGGAGGTACGCCATCGTCCACACAGAGCCTTGGCGTACCGTTACACCCTCTGATGACGACATTTACCTCAAGCGGACCCCAGCAGACAGAGACTACACATTTACCTTTATGCTCCTAAATGGGGCAGTGGTGTGTGTGTGTGTGTGTGTGTGTGTGTGTGTGTCTGTGTGTGTGTGTGTGTGTGTGTGTGTGTGTGTGTGTGTCTGTCTGTGTCTGTGTGTGTGTGTGTGTGTGTGTGTGTGTGTGTGTGTGTGTGTGTGTGTGTGTGTGTGTGTGTAGGTGGAGTGCTGCTAACAGCAGGTCATTAGACAGAGCTGTCTCAAGGGAGCAGCTAAATAGCTTGTTGCCACCAAACCTTCGTCCCTTCTATTAACCTTGGAGAGGAGAGCAGCCATGTACACTAATGTGAGAAACACACAACACGGAACGCACACACACACACAGACAGACAGACAGACAGACACAGACACAGACACAGACACAGACACAGACACAGACACAGACACAGACACAGACACACACACACACACACACACACACACACACACACACAGGTCAAACTTCTGAGCTTCACCCTCCTTGGCCAGCCAACTCCAACCAGCCGATCACAGGAAGGCACGAGCAGCACCGGTGAGAAGCACAGGAGAGAGACTAGCTCTACCCTGTGAGAAGCACAGGAGAGAGACTAGCTCTACCCTGTGAGAAGCACAGGAGAGAGACTAGCTCTACCCTGTGAGAAGCACAGAGGAGAGACTAGCTCTACCCTGTGAGAAGCACAGAGGAGAGACTAGCTCTACCCTGTGAGAAGCACAGAGGAGAGACTAGCTCTACCCTGTGAGAAGCACAGAGGAGAGACTAGCTCTACCCTTTGAGAAGCACAGAGGAGAGACTAGCTCTACCCTGTGAGAAGCACAGAGGAGAGACTAGCTCTACCCTGTGAGAAGCACAGGAGAGAGACTAGCTCTACCCTGTGAGAAGCACAGAGGAGAGACTAGCTCTACCCTGTGAGAAGCACAGGAGAGAGACTAGCTCTACCCTGTGAGAAGCACAGGAGAGAGACTAGCTCTACCCTGTGAGAAGCACAGGAGAGAGACTAGCTCTACCCTGTGAGAAGCACAGGAGAGAGACCAGCTCTACCCTGTGAGAAGCACAGAGGAGAGACTAGCTCTACCCTGTGAGAAGCACAGGAGAGAGACTAGCTCTACCCTTGTGGTCTACATACCCAGAATGCCTTGCTGAAAGCCAAGCACCCATCGGGACGACGGGGGGAACATAGAAACGCCACGGAACTCTTCAAACATATTTCATTGCATTTTTATTTCAAGGATGTTGGTTGCTACGGTTACAACCCTAACCCTAAACTATGGTTAGGCGAGTAAAACAACTTGGTTAAGTTTAGGGTTCGTTTTTTTTTTTAAGCTGTCGAAGGAATCTCTTGCGCTTCAGCCCCTCCACAGGCGGAGGGTGCTGGTCTCAGAATAGGACAAAATACTGAAAAACAGTTCAATGGGCCAGTCACTGAGAAGTGGCCCATTTCTTTAACCATGACCAAACCCTAAGCTTAACAAAGTTGTTTTAGTTACCTAAGCATAACTGTAATACAAAAAAAAAAAAAAATGTTTTAATGTGGCTTACCCGGGGATCAAACCCCAGGCAAACCCCAGGCAGTAAGCCCCTCCGCCACAAGCCCCAACCACAATCTGAGCTGAATGTTTTTCTTATTAAACCATGACCAAACCCTACGTTGTTCAACGTGCTGAACCCTCTTCGTACCAAACAACATCCTTCAAACAAACATAGAAATGGAATGAAACATGTTTGAAGAGTTTTAGGTTTCTCTGTTCCCTCGTCCTCCCAAAGGGTGGTCGGCCTTCTTCAGGCCGCAAGGCATTCTGGCTATGCAGGCCACGAGGGGCAGGTCTCTCCCCACCAACGAGAAGCACAGGGGTGAATGATGAGCCAACCACAACGACAAGATAAGGAAAAAGGAACAGGAAAGGAAAGGACAGTAGAGGGCAGTGGAGAGCGGGAGTGGAGATTGGAAAGCGAGATACCTTCTGAGGAACAGTTCCTGCCACAAGCGCTCTGCAGAATATAGAACATCTCACGGAAAGACCTGGGACCTTCCAGGCACGAAGCGTTGAGGAGAGAGAGGAGAGAGAAGGTGAGACAGGCAGGGGGGAGAGAGAGACAGGGCCGAGGGGAGGAGAGACAGGTGGAGGAGGAGGTGGAGAGACGGAGAGGATGAGGAGATGGAGAGACAGAGAGGATGAGCAGATGGAGAGACAGGTGGAGGAGGAGGTAGAGAGACAGAGAGGAAGAGGAGATGGAGAGACAGGTGGATGAGGAGATGGAGAGACAGGTGGAGGAGGAGGTAGAGAGAGACATGGCAGAGGGGAGGAGAGACAGGTGGAGGAGGAGGTGGAGAGACAGAGAGGATGAGGAGATGGAGAGACAGGTGGAGGAGGAGGTAGAGAGAGACATGGCAGAGGGGAGGAGAGACAGGTGGTGGAGGAGGTGGAGAGACAGAGAGGACGAGGAGATGGAAGGAGGGAGACATGAACTCCAGCTCCTGAATTTCACATTCAATTAAGCCTTTCCTAAGCCCCGCCCCTTTTCGCTCTACTGGCAGAAGCTCAGTCAACTGTCCCCCTCCCGTTAACTCACTAAGGTCACATTAAAGGTAACATTACTGAATCCCAACCTTGACAGACACATTACATTGTATATAGTCTCACCTTAAGTTAGCTAATCTTAGCAAAACGCTAGCGAACTAGCTAGTTAATGTATAGCTACATCAAGAGGAGTTAGCCTAATGTCAGATCACCATCCTTATTTGTGGCAAACGATAATTCATGTCATCTTAAATATGTCAGCAACCAACCTGTCTGTCCTTTTCCTCAACTTTCCCAGAGAAACACGTTGGTTTTGGACCTTTATGCATGCCGGGGAAAGTGAACCGAGGTTCTGCCGGGTACCAAGCTCGCTCAACTGTTGCGCGGAAATGGGCGGGGCTTAGGAAAGGACAATCATTTGGACATGGACAGGGCTCTATGGAGGAATGATGTGAACTAAATTAAATCAATTAATAAATACAGAATGTAAATACTTGATTAAACTTGATTACTTACTTGATTATAAAATGTCATTATAAATAATATGTATCTTAGGATTTTTAATGAAATTGAAATGTCATCATAACAAAATTAATTAATGAATGTATATGTTTTATTATTCATATTTAGGATAAATGGAGATGTGATTTGAGAGAAAGGATGGCTATACAGTAAGAGGAGATGAATGGGAAAGGAAAACTATATAGAGCAACAGAGAGAGAGAGAGAGACAGAGAGACAGAGAGAGAGAGAGAGAGAGAGAGACAGAGAGAGACAGAGAGACAGAGAGAGAGAGAGAGAGAGACAGAGAGAGAGAGAGAGAGAGAGACAGAGAGACAGAGAGACAGAGAGAGAGACAGAGAGAGAGACAGAGAGAGAGAGAGAGAGAGAGACACAGAGAGAGAGACAGAGAGAGAGACAGAGAGAGAGAGAGAGAGAGAGACAGAGAGAGAGACAGAGAGAGAGAGACACAGAGAGACAGAGAGAGAGAGAGAGAGAGATGCACAGAGCTATGGAGAGCCAGAAGCACAAGCCAGAAGGTATCTCCAGCTGGATAATGCAGTCCTGGTCGGCCTGTAGTCCATCCACTCTGGGCTGGTTGGAGCCCAGCGTGGATGTATTAAGGTTGGAAAGCAGTGTACATATAGTATTGCTTGGCATTACAAAGTAATAGAATTAGCATTAAAACTGATTAGAATGAATACATCAAATAGGTTTGAGCAGAATATTCACACTCTATAATGCCTAGCCTGGGTAAACCCAGCCCCCACGTGACCTGCTCTCAGGAGCAGGGTCAGTCTGAGAGCAGGTCACTGGGGGCTGGGTTTACCCAGGCTATATAATGCCATCAAAATGGAGCCTAGAGCAGAGGGCATGGCATCATATGAAGCCTTTGAAGTGACTGAAAGTGAACTTTGAGCGATCAAAGGGTTTTAAGTGACACTGGCTTTATCTGTCATCATGTTCTTTACTCCAAAAGCAGCTGCAGTCACACAGCAACTAAATCACTCAGGAAAATGTCAATGATGACTGAATGATATTGTCAATACTGTAACTTTAAAATCAGTCTTATCACAAAAATGAGCACACATACATGTGATAAGAAATAGCTAAAATGACACAAACCATCATTAGGAAAAATGTAGTTGATGTGTCATTTGATTTATTTTTATTTTTATTTTTTATTTTGGCTCCTGTCCCCATCCGCTAACATGGAGGGAGCGGGACTGACTTATCACCTATGCTGGGACCAAGCCACAAGGGGGCGATCAAGAGGTTTTGGCTTCACTGTTGGGGAGCTGTCACGACAGCCATATTTGATACAGTCTAAGATACAGACCTGGCGGCTGTAAGAGGCGTGGCCTGCACGGCGACTGCGGGATGGGCAGAACATAACGGGCCATGCAGCGAGGCCGCAGTGCCCCGTTTCTCCAGAACACCCCCACACAGCAGCACCGTCAGCCCACACACCATGCACCGAGCCCGGGCAAACACACACCGTTATCTCACCACCGGCTGACCACCCGAGTTTCACCTGGACCTGTGAGCGGCTTTACCTGTGATGTCGAACCACAAGGGGGCGGAGCTGTGCTGCTGCAGGGAGACCACGCCCACGATCTCGGCCACCTTGTCGTTCTCCATGACGGTGAAGTTGTAGTAGGGCTCGTCGAACAGCAGAGGCAGCGGCGAGGCCGGCGGGCGGCGGATCCACTCGATGTGCAGCCGTGCCGTGGAAGACTTCTGAGGACGCCCGTTGTCAGTGGCTTTGATCTGCACCGAGACGAGATGGGACAGCATACAGTGCAGAGAAGCAATGCTTAGAGAAGAGGCGCAATCATTCAAATAGCATGCATAGTCATAGCGCCACCTACTGGCAACTCCAAAAAGCGGTTTATCTTGAGGACCGTTCGTCCGATCGACTTCAAACTTGGGGGGGGGGGGTGTGCTGCCAGGAAGCTTGCGGAGTACAGGGCCCAATTTCGTGCAATTATGACACACAGTGATAGCGCCATCTACTGGCAACACAAAGAGCGGTTTATCTCGAGAACCGTTCGTCCGATCGACTTCGAACTTGGCGACCCGAGGAAGTACAGTGTTAAATTTTGTGCAATCTGACCAACACGGCTTTCACGAATCTCCAGAACGTTCAACCGATTTACTTCCAACTTCGCGGGTGCGCTGCTGTTGAACCAGAAAAAAGTCGAATTTCATGCAATTCAACCACTTTTTTTAATCAAATTACATCAATACTACCGAGTATCAAAAAAATGATGCACCAACTTTCAATACTTTAAATTAATTACAGCAGAAATACATTTTCTAGCCACTCTTCTTGCATACAATTGCTGTCCATGTTGTTTTAGTGATTGGCAGAGAGGGGGATATGCTGCTTATACAACTAATGCAATGCCATATTGGCTCCAACTCAAACATGGCCAGTTTGCCAGCTAATTACATTGAAAATAAAACACACAGTGATAGTCACGTTTATTTGTATGGTGGATATCATGTTCCCCCCAGTGAGATTTCATGTTTTTCTAGGTCATGTCCTGACTGTTGATTAGCCACACTTTTCGCATAGCTTAAATTTTTGCTCAAATTCAAGTCATTTATTATACTTTTTTTAAGACAAATACATTTTTTGATAACTAAACTAAGATATCTTAAAATTGTTAAGGGCCTGCAGACACCCTAACTAAGAAGTAAATGGAAGTTGCGTACAGTCAGGATATCGTAGCTCCCGGCGGCGAAGGCCTTGCGTGATGACACCACGGCCGTCTTGGGGTCGATGAAGAACTTGCCATCCTGGTTCCCGTCCACGATGCTGTAGGAGAGGTCGGCGTTGGGCCCTTGGTCACGGTCGTAGGCGAACACGCGGTAGATAGACTCCGCCTTCTTCCTGCGCTCCCTCTCGGGCAGCTTCACCTGGTACACCTTCTCAGGGAAGGTGGGCTTGTTGTCGTTCTCGTCCAGAACCTGCACCATCACCCACACCGTGCTCTGTCGCGGACTGGCACCGCCGTCTGACACCGTCACCTGCCGCCGCACAACCACAAATCACAATCAGAAATACTTCATTGATCCCCGAGGGGAAATTGGTTATCACTGCAGTTGCTCACATTCAAGTAGGGAAATATATAGCCAAAGAGAAATTACTGTATGAGAAGAATATAAATAAGGCAATACAGTTAAATCAAAGTTTTATATTTTATGAATAAAACATTAAACATATATGATGTAAAATGTTAAATATGTGCATTACCCTGCAAATATATCGACAGCTCTATAGAATAAGAAAGTGCAAAATGTGTAAGATATGTACATAATACTATACAGCAGTGTGAATAATTATTGTAATAGTCAAATGCAATGCAAAGTTGCAATTAGTAAGTTGCACATATAAGTAGCAGTGTGGATGATTATTGCAAATTGGATTATTGCAACAACAACAAATCACAGTATTGCAGTCTTGAATATTTTTTGCACATTGAGTTATTCCACAAATTGTGGCATTGCACCATTATGTAGCCAACATGATCAGATATGGTTTATAAAATGACAGGTGAAAACGCAGAACAGTAATAATAACAGTTAGAGATGCCTGAACACAGACACACGCACGCACGCACGCACGCACGCACGCACGCACGCACACACACACACACACACACACACGCACGCACGCACGCACGCACGCACGCACGCACAAATTAAAACAGCAACAATCAACATGCTTAAAGGAGCACTTCACCCAAAAACAATGATTCATTTTGCACATGATCTCACACATATCCGAAAACTGTAAACAGTTTGGCAGATATTTGTTTAGGGGATGTTGAGGATGATTGCGTTTGTACCGTATATTCTTATCGATTATTTGCATTTTTGTCCTATTCTAATGTTTAACGATTGTGTTTCTGTGTTAAAACCTGCTACATTGCATATCTCCTTGTTCTATAAGGTTAATGTCCATTGTACATTGTCCCCTGTTCAAAAATAAATAAATTCAATTGAATTCAATTGAGAGTTGATTTTAGTTAAGTTGTGGACCAGTGATGTCATTCATGCACAAAATGCATCACTAGTACACAACTTTCCAGGCCGCCATTGTAAATAATAATGTGTTCTTAATGACTTGCCTGGTGAAATAAAGGTGTAATAAAAAAACAAAAAAAATAACTTAAATCAATTCTCAATAACTGTCAAATTAAACAAATGCCTGCAAGACGGTTTACAATTCTCTAATATGTGTGAGATCATGTGCAAAATCAATCAGCATTGTTTTTGGATTTAAAAACTCATAACGCCAGACACACACCAGACACACACCAGACACACAGAGGCAGCGCGTCACGGAAGCGTCGAGCAGCAGCCTGGCCATTCACACCAGAAGCGCTCTGTTTTGCTCCGCGCCGGCCGGTCACAGCCTGTACTGACTCCATGCCTGTACTGACTTCATGCCTGTACTGACTTCATGCCTGTACTGACTTCATGCCTGGCTGCACACGGCCACTCGCGGGACGCGTCAAAATAGACCAGACGTGGACACTGTCGCTGCAGGACGCGAGACGGGTCGCGGCGCGTCGTGCCCGGTGTAACCCGTGCCCCCACAAAGACGCCGACGTGCAACTGCTTCCGCGACGCGACGCTTCTGGTGTGTGAACCAGAAGCGAGTAAGTGAACACCATCGTACTTGTAGTTAGTTCTGAGGAGTTTCCAGATGACATCATTCTGCTTTGCTCCTGAGATGGCTCTGGATTTTGATAACTGCCAAACTAACAGCCATTTTCTGAGGCAGTTTGCTGTCGCAGCCGTCTGAACTCACTGCAGTTAGCTGCCACTCTCTGAGTTAATGGAACAGCACAGATCCTTTTCCCTTTTCATCTTATTTCCTGCGCTTTGACAGCTAATTACTTTAGCTGCAGCCGCATTTCAACCATGATGAAGAGCCTGGTCACTGAGGGGGAGGGGCTAGAGGAGGAGTGAGCCAATGAGAGCCTAGATGCAGGATATCCTCCGCTGAACTAAATTCATATTAATTTTGCAGGAAGAAAAGGCCCTCTTCACCCTCTCACAGATTCAATACAAAACAACAATTAATTTCCCCCGTGCTCATGGCTGGCTTCAACAACACCATCTGTCATTTTGAAAAATGCCAAAATGAGGAGGTGCTAGACTGCAATCCATTACACCCTCAACAAAGAGTTGCAGGCAGTACTAGAATGGCTTACTAGCAACAAATGAGTCACACATATCGAAGACTAATAGCATTGTACTGTATTTTGGTACAAATCACTGTTTGAGCTCTAGACCCCAGCTGGATCTGATGTGGAATAAGGTAGCTGTTGAGCTCTAGACCCCAGCTAAATCTGATGTGGAATAAGGTAGCTGTTGAGCTCTAGACCCCAGCTAAATCTGATGTGGAATAAGGTAGCTGTTGAGCTCTAGACCCCAGCTGGATCTGATGTGGAATAAGGTAGCTGTTGAGCTCTAGACCCCAGCTGGATCTGATGTGGAATAAGGTAGCTGTTGAGCTCTAGACCCCAGCTAAATCTGATGTGGAATAAGGTAGCTGTTGAGCTCTAGACCCCAGCTGGATCTGATGTGGAATAAGGTAGCTGTTGAGCTCTAGACCCCAGCTAAATCTGATGTGGAATAAGGTAGCTGTTGAGCTCTAGACCCCAGCTGGATCTGATGTGGAATAAGGTAGCTGTTGAGCTCTAGACCCCAGCTGGATCTGATGTGGAATAAGGTAGCTGTTGAGCTCTAGACCCCAGCTGGATCTGATGTGGAATAAGGTAGCTGTTGAGCTCTAGACCCCAGCTGAATCTGATGTGGAATAAGGTAGCTGTTGAGCTCTTGACCCCAGCTGGATCTGATGTGGAATAAGGTAGCTGTTGAGCTCTAGACCCCAGCTGAATCTGATGTGGAATAAGGTAGCTGTTGAGCTCTAGACCCCAGCTGAATCTGATGTGGAATAAGGTAGCTGTTGAGCTCTAGACCCCAGCTGAATCTGATGTGGAATAAGGTAGCTGTTGAGCTCTAGACCCCAGCTGAATCTGATGTGGAATAAGGTAGCTGTTGAGCTCTAGACCCCAGCTGAATCTGATGTGGAATAAGGTAGCTGTTAAGCTCTAGACCCCAGCTAAATCTGATGTGGAATAAGGTAGCTGTTGAGCTCTAGACCCCAGCTAAATCTGATGTGGAATAAGGTAGCTGTTGAGCTCTAGACCCCAGCTGAATCTGATGTGGAATAAGGTAGCTGTTGAGCTCTAGACCCCAGCTAAATCTGATGTGGAATAAGGTAGCTGTTGAGCTCTAGACCCCAGCTAAATCTGATGTGGAATAAGGTAGCTGTTGAGCTCTAGACCCCAGCTGGATCTGATGTGGAATAAGGTAGCTGTTGAGCTCTAGACCCCAGCTGAATCTGATGTGGAATAAGGTAGCTGTTGAGCTCTAGACCCCAGCTGGATCTGATGTGGAATAAGGTAGCTGTTGAGCTCTAGACCCCAGCTGGATCTGATGTGGAATAAGGTAGCTGTTGAGCTCTAGACCCCAGCTGAATCTGATGTGGAATAAGGTAGCTGTTGAGCTCTAGACCCCAGCTGGATCTGATGTGGAATAAGGTAGCTGTTGAGCTCTAGACCCCAGCTGGATCTGATGTGGAATAAGGTAGCTGTTGAGCTCTAGACCCCAGCTGGATCTGATGTGGAATAAGGTAGCTGTTGAGCTCTAGACCCCAGCTGAATCTGATGTGGAATAAGGTAGCTGTTGAGCTCTAGACCCCAGCTGAATCTGATGTGGAATAAGGTAGCTGTTGAGCTCTAGACCCCAGCTGGATCTGATGTGGAATAAGGTAGCTGTTGAGCTCTAGACCCCAGCTGAATCTGATGTGGAATAAGGTAGCTGTTGAGCTCTAGACCCCAGCTGGATCTGATGTGGAATAAGGTAGCTGTTGAGCAAGTATGAAACAACACTTCTTGGTGTTATTTAAACTGTCGTGGACAAAGCCTACATGTAGAGACATTGTTCACAGAATTGTGTGAGGCTGTGAGGTTTACAGCAGAGACCTGCAACGGGTTGGGTATACCTGCGGGTTAAATACTTCTATAAATTCACGTAAAGGGTAAAAAAAATTCACGGGTAAAAATGGACTAAATGTGGGCGGCCAGTGCTTGAGAACAACGTAGAGCCATGTATGTTTTTGTGTTGCGCTTAAACTGAATTCACAGTCATGGTCATTTCTGGTGCATGACGTGGGCAGTGCGTGTGTGTGTGTGTGTGTGTGTGTGTGTGTGTGTGTGTGTGTGTGTGTGTGTGTGTGTGTGTGTGTCTGTGTGTGTGTGTGTGTGTGTGTGTGTGTGTGTGTGTGTGTGTGTGTGTGTGTGTGCGCGTGTGTGTGCGTGTGTGTGCGTGTGTGTGTGCTGCTGTTGGCGGAAGTCAGTTATAGGCAGACAGAGCTAAGAGGAGAGATTTTTGGAGTAGGCTATTTCCCCCCCCTGTCAAACAGTTGTTTTACACTTTGTTTCTCTACATAACCGACATGTTTTAAGTGTGCATACATGCATTGTTTGATACTACAGACTGCACAACATAAACATTCAAACTCAGCCGCGGAGTCAACGTGATTGACTGGAGACAAAGAGACACCGTCTGGTTTCCATAACAACACGGGGAAAGTCCCGGGGGAGAAGTTATCGTTACTTTGGAGTGGACGTTGTAAAATTGCATTTCTGTCAGCGGGACAGCGATCATAAAGGCAGTATGGATTATACCGGAGATGTATTGGACATAGTTGGTAAGTCTACTTGTTGTTGTCTGTGTAGTGCTAGACTCAGCTCTCAGTCTTAATCCGTTTCACTCCTGTATGACTGAGAATATTACTATTTAAATCTTTTCATAATGTTAGGTGGTGCTGTTGGAAGCCTTGCATCGGAGAACCAATCATGAGCGTTGTGGGCGGGCCTGCTTTCTGGGAGCAGTGACGCTCATGCAGAACCGGTGCTGTCGCGTTTGCGGAGAAACATATTAATCACTTAGAAACAAACATAACCTGTTAATAGGACGTGTTTCATCCGGCCCCGGCGGTTAGAGGTCTTTCCTCCAGCGATAAGGAAAAATTATTGTAAAATAAACAACAGGTATAAACTCTCTTTGCAGCACATCAGTGTCTTGCTCTATATTGGAACTATGAAACATTGCATTGCCGCTACCAGGGCTGCCGGGCTCAATGAACCAGATTTGGAACAGTAAATTCCAGACGTTTGGTAGTTAGGTGGCGCTGTTGGCACCGCTCACCAAACGTCTTTAAACTGAGACTAGTGTAGTGCTGACCAGCTGGCAATCTGGGAACCCAGAGTCTATTTTTATTTGAAAAATAGACTCTGGGACAGCCCTACCTTTTCTCCCAGCTTCCTGT
Source organism: Poromitra crassiceps (assembly GCF_964638095.1). Lineage (NCBI taxonomy): Eukaryota > Metazoa > Chordata > Actinopteri > Beryciformes > Melamphaidae > Poromitra > Poromitra crassiceps. The sequence continues at coordinate 62,994,283 of NC_139642.1, forward strand.
ACAGAGCGCCTCTCCTGCCACCGTCACTTCCTTTTCTGCGTCCGTGCTCCACTGTTTACAGTCTGAATAACAACTTGCTACTTTCGACTTTGGCAATGCTACTAGTCACAACAACTACACCTCCAGTCATTTTCCCCTGGTGTTGTAAGACGAGTTAACGTCTTCTATGCAGTGTGTTTTTGCGTTAACGTTATTAGCGAATAGCAGACGCGGAAAAGGAAGTGACGGTGGCAGGAGAGGTGCTCTGTACAGGAAGCCGAGAAAAAATGCCGGGCTATCGCAGAGTCTATCTTTCAAATAAAAATAGACTCTGGGTTCACAGATTGATCAGCTGGTTGCTGAGCTAACGTTTATAGCTGCTGCTGCTAAGTGCTACTGCTAACGTTACAGGTGATGAGCCTCAGCCAGAGACTGCTAAGTATTCGCCTCCTGTGTGAAACGGTGGCAGTTTGGCACACACACACACACACACACACACACACACACACACACACACACACACACACACACCATGCACAGCAACAACACACACACACAAACGACACAGCAAACAGGCAGGCACACACACACACACACACACACACACACACACACATGAAACTCTGTGAGTCACCGTTTATCTGCAATAAGGGCAGCTAGAGTCCAGATACTGTAGGCTCCAATTATTGGATAATAGAGACGCCCCTCCACACACACACACACACACACACACACACACACACACACACACACACACACACATACATACATACACACACAACACAGACACACACACACACACACACACACACACACACACTCTTCATTCCCTCGCGACACTGTTGAAACGAGGTCTATTAGGCTCCACGGTATCAGCAGGCTGAATGGAGAGTGAGGGAGGCGGGACAAGCTATTTGTTTTCATCTAACAGCTGGCATCTTCCTGATTGGAGGAGTAGCACAGACACACTCTCTCTCACACACCCACACACATGCACACGCGCACGCACACACGGTGCGTCCTCACCTCGAGCACGTGTTCGGCTTGTTGTTCGCGGTCCAGTTTCCTGGAGGTGGTGGTGATTAGACCTGAAACGTAAGGAAAGAGAAGAAGTTAGATATATCGTTACAATTCATATTCAAATCGTAAGAATAAAATCTGATTGTGATAATGGCAACATTGTGACTTGTTGTTGATATAATGACGTCACCCCTGTGTAACAAGCATGGCTGAAACGGCTGCTCCACGGGGGAGGAGTTAATTCCAAAAAGGGGAGTGGCTTCAGTAGTGTGGAAGTGGTTTGTTTACAAAAGAGCATGCAATAATACAATATCTTTCAGTAGTTTGTCCTATCATCAAGAATATCGTTATCGCATAAATACCCTGAATTATTGTGCATGTACACACACACACGCACACATACAGAGAGAGAGAGAGAGAGAGAGAGAGAGAGAGAGAGAGAGAGAGAGCGGTGGCAATCAGCCAAATGAGTGAGGTGACACGGGTAATTGGTGTGTGTTTGTCAGACAAGATTGCTGACTTGTCCTAATTAGATGTAGGGGGGGCGGGTGCAGAGAGAGAGAGAGAGAGAGAGAGAGAGAGAGAGAGAGAGAGAGAGAGAGAGAGAGAGAGAGAGAGAGAGAGAGAGAGATTGATTAACTAGCCAAGAAGCCCTGTATGCAGAAGTATACAACACGTAGTGCCAAGCAATCTGATTGGTCGAGGATTGGACCGTTCTCAAATGAGCACGACGGCACACCTAGCCGTTCTCAATTCGTTCATCATTCATCTGAGCACGGCCTCATCACTCAAATATCACTCCGCCGGGTCTGAGCAGACGAGTAGACAGACAACAACGTCATTAGCTGTTACAGGAATGACACCTAGTGGTGACCTAATGTGGTGCATGTTTGGTGCGGATAAACAGAGAAATAAATGAAGCCACGCCATGTGGAGCAACAGTGTTGCAGCGCCCGAGCATGTGGGTGAAGAAACATTAGCCTCTAGGGCTGGGACGGATCACGGATAATCCGAGACACACACACACACACACACGTTTAACGAACACATTATCACCGGACGGTGAAATGTTGCCTTGGACGCATAACAACAAAACAACACGTGGGGCCACCGAGTAGCATAACGTAGCATCAACGTTATGTTTCCAGACTCACCCGGTCTGGTCTGTACCCATGTCATGTGACTACGTTAGCAAGCAACAGGCAGGAAGTTAGGCGCAGTGCCACCTAAAACAGGAAGTTGGGTTGTTTTGCCTTCAGAGTAAAAGCATAAATTGTGTCATGAGAAAAAAATATTTTTTGAGCTGTGCAGGGCAACAAATGGTTAGAGAAGTATAATAGTATTAAAAATTCAAATCGAAAATCTAATTTTGAGAGAAAAAATCTGATATAGCCTATTTATTTATTTTTTGCTGATCCGAAAAATCCGTGATCCGTGGCTAAAAATCCGTCACGCGATCCGATCCGTGGGTTTTCTGATCCGTCCCAGCCCTATTAGCCTCCCATCACATGAACTGCAAACACCTGTGTGGAAAGCAGGAGCTAGTTTCCAAGCTTCTTCCAACCATTCATCAACAGGAAGTCTGCCAAATAAATCAAAGTTAACAACAAGATAGACGATCCATTTTGCATCGCCCCGGTAAGCTAGCTGCTGGTTTCTGTACAGGTGTTTACAGGTAATGTGATGAGAGCTTACTGGCTGGCTCAGCCTGGCTGACTCAACAGGGACTATACTTCTTGTCTAATGGGAACGGAACACTCGGCAAAAGGTTTGTTGTTTTGAGAGCAAATTGTCCTAAAATATGAACACCTGTTTATATCTTGTATTTTGTTGGTAACTGCTGTATGATCTCAATATTAGAGGTGTGCATTACCGTTGTTAGTGGCACTTCAGTGATGCGGCACCGCATCACTAAAGTGCCACTAACATTAATATTGCTTAATCGTACGAAAACATACTTTGAAATTCACATCCACACAGCCAGTAATGCATGCTGGGCATCCACACAGCCAATAATGCATGCTGGGCATCCACACAGCCAATAATGCATGCTGGTCATCCACACAGCCAATAATGCATGCTGGTCATCCACACAGCCAATAATGCATGCTGGTCATCCACACAGCCAATAATGCATGCTGGGCATCCACACAGCCAATAATGCATGCTGGTCATCCACACAGCCAATAATGCATGCTGGGCATCCACACAGCCAATAATGCATGCTGGTCATCCACACAGCCAATAATGCATGCTGGTCATCCACACAGCCAATAATGCATGCTGGTCATCCACA
>NC_139642.1:63005077-63014623 GCF_964638095.1 Poromitra crassiceps
TGGTTAGCATGTCACTGTTAGCCTGGCTAATGTAGCATAAAGGCAACATGTCCTCTTTTAATCAATAGTGTTTTCCGCTGCTTATTGGACTTGCATGTGTGACTGTAGCAGTCAGGGTGAGTCTTACATATTTGTGCTTTCTATTGATTTACATTAGGAACAGGTTGTACTCTGACTCCAGGAGTCTCTGTGATGATTTACATTAGGAACAGGTTGTACTCTGACTCCAGGTGTCTTTGTGATGATTTACATTAGGAACAGGTTGTACTCTGACTCCAGGAGTCTTTGTAATGATTTACATTAGGAACAGGTTGTACTCTGACTCCAGGAGTCTTTGTAATGATTTACATTAGGAACAGGTTGTACTCTGACTCCAGGTGTCTCTGTGATGATTTACATTAGGAACAGGTTGTACTCTGACTCCAGGTGTCTTTGTGATGATTTACATTAGGAACAGGTTGTACTCTGACTCCAGGAGTCTTTGTAATGATTTACATTAGGAACAGGTTGTACTCTGACTCCAGGAGTCTTTGTAATGATTTACATTAGGAACAGGTTGTACTCTGACTCCAGGAGTCTCTGTAATGATTTACATTAGGAACAGGTTGTACTCTGACTCCAGGAGTCTTTGTAATGATTTACATTAGGAACAGGTTGTACTCTGACTCCAGGAGTCTTTGTAATGATTTACATTAGGAACAGGTTGTACTCTGACTCCAGGAGTCTCTGTGATGATTTACATTAGGAACAGGTTGTACCCTGACTCCAGGAGTCTATGTGATGATTTACATTAGGAACAGGTTGTACTCTGACTCCAGGTGTCTCTGTGATGATTTACATTAGGAACAGGTTGTACTCTGACTCCAGGAGTCTTTGTAATGATTTACATTAGGAACAGGTTGTACTCTGACTCCAGGAGTCTATGTGATGATTTACATTAGGAACAGGTTGTACTCTGACTCCAGGTGTCTCTGTGATGATTTACATTAGGAACAGGTTGTACTCTGACTCCAGGAGTCTTTGTAATGATTTACATTAGGAACAGGTTGTACTCTGACTCCAGGAGTCTCTGTAATTATTTACATTAGGAACAGGTTGTACTCTGACTCCAGGAGTCTTTGTAATGATTTACATTAGGAACAGGTTGTACTCTGACTCCAGGTGTCTTTGTGATGATTTACATTAGGAACAGGTTGTACTCTGACTCCAGGAGTCTATGTGATGATTTACATTAGGAACAGGTTGTACTCTGACTCCAGGAGTCTTTGTAATGATTTACATTAGGAACAGGTTGTACTCTGACTCCAGGAGTCTCTGTAATTATTTACATTAGGAACAGGTTGTACTCTGACTCCAGGAGTCTTTGTAATGATTTACATTAGGAACAGGTTGTACTCTGACTCCAGGAGTCTTTGTAATGATTTACATTAGGAACAGGTTGTACTCTGACTCCAGGAGTCTTTGTGATGATTTACATTAGGAACAGGTTGTACTCTGACTCCAGGAGTCTCTGTGATGATTTACATTAGGAACAGGTTGTACTCTGACTCCAGGAGTCTCTGTGATCTCAATTAGTACCAGAACAACACGTATGCCAGTTTTAATGCATTTCCTTATCAACCGATCAGTCACGATCAATTAACCCGATTAATCATTATGTACAAAACCGCTTTTGACAAGAAAATACTCTACAACAGGGGTTTTCAAAGTGGGCTGCGGGCCTCCCCGGGGGGGCTCCATGCAGTTTCAGGGGAGGCTCAGTTAATTCCCAGAGTCAGAAACAAATCAATGTCTTCAGACAGACATTTTTCATGTGTTTGTTTGTTGCAGTCTGAAGTACAGTATGTCAAACAGCAATATCAGACTATCTTGACTCAACTGAGTGTCTATGGGATCAGTTCATATAATCATATGATGCTATATACTGTGGACATCCCAGAAGAGTGTGTGTGTGTGTGTGTGTGTGTGTGTGTGTGTATGTGTGTGTGGGGGGGGGGGGGGGTTCGTACACCTGTCTTTAGGCCTAGAGACAGAGGCAGACATGAACACCGAGACAATAAATGTGAGACAGCACAGACAAAGATGCACAATAACACTTCTGTATTGACAGCAAGCTGTGGAAAAACACACAGACGCAATAATACTGTATGTTTCTCTCAACACACACACACACACACACACACACACACACACACACACACACACACACACACACACACACACACACACACACACACACACACCATCTGTGGTCCCCCATGACAGAAAGCTAATTAACATCAGCAGCAGCTTACAGGGTGAACAGCTGAAACTCAACCAGGTGTAACCCATCCTATAAACGGTGCTGCCCCAGACTACCTGGGCCCACAGATAGTCACGGTCCACACACAGCCTGGCACACACACACACACACACACACACACACACACACACACACACACACACACACACGCACAGACTGGACACAGCACCAGGGCCAGTGAGCGCTCATGCAAGGTGCCAACAGTCAACAGTGGAGCCCAGAGCAGTGCTCCAACTTTTATGGCTTCAGTACCCGCTTTCCCCTTTTCTGAATCCAAGTACCGTAAATTCCGGACTATAAGACGCACCGGTGTATAAGCCGCGGGACCAAAATTGACTATTTTTTTCTTCTATAAGCCGCACCGGTCTATAAGCCGCGGGTGTTTTGATGTTTAATTACCATATGAAAGGGTTCGTGCACAGAGAGGAATGTCGGGAAAGCGATGGCTGTTTGGGGAAGCTCCCATTTATTAACATTTCAACAAAACAAAACAAAAGTCAGGTCACTAATCCCCAGACAAAATCACACAACAATAGGCTATATGTGCAGCAAACCTGTAACCAGAGAAGTCAAGTCACTAATGCTCGTCTTCCTCTTCTTCCTGCGTACTGAAACCACCAAAGTCCTCATCTTCAGTGTCGGAAACGAACAGGTTCAGGGTGGCTTCGTCAACCACTCTCCTCTCTCCTTCATTGTCACTCAAAACCAACGAACTCCTCTTCATCTATAGCTGTGTTTCCATTACAGTTTTTCGCAAAAGAATTGCGATATTTCTACAACTTCGACAATGTACAATTGCGACTTGTAGGCGTTTCCATTGAAGTTGCGTTTGAGTGATTCCCCGTTGCAGCAGCTGCCACAGTGATTACGCACGGGGATCTGCCCCATATCCCGTCCCCTGCATGCTCAAATCCAACCAATGGTCAATGGAAATCCCAACATGAAGTTACAATGCATATAAACGAGCCTGATTATCAATTCAAAAGAAAATGAGTCGCAAAATGTTGCTGGCTGCGTGAATGCAGTCAGCGCGACAGGCAGAGGAAAAAAGGTAGCCTAATAGCCTACAACTGGTCCGATTTAGAGATGGAGGGGGGAAAAGGCTGATTTGGTTCTATAATTGCACCTGAAACGTGTGCAATGTATTAGCTTACTCACAGTCACTGTATTCACTTCAGACAGCACCACCGCACCAGTGTGTGCTTTTCATCCTCTCATCTCGCCGCTGTGCCAAATGCGCGCACACAGGCAGCCTGCTGTCACCATGGACCGATTTCTGCCATTAAACATTATCTAATTTGCCCGGCTACGCTTTTGCACAACACTCGTCTTTCTGCTAGGTAGCGTTGCTTCAAAGTTTTCCACTTGCTGCGGAGGTTTTGACACGGCTATCGAACCTTACTTACCAAACTTATTTTCCGCTCCTTTTCCAAGGGATAATATGGGTCACATGACGTGCAAATGCGAAAAATGTGTTTCCATTACACTTTTGCGATAAACTGCTATATCGACACGTCTGAAAAACCACCTCATGATCATCTACTGCTCGTTCTCATGCTGTCGAGAACGAGCAAAGCTTTTTTTTGGTGAAAGAATCCTCCAGGGCGCTTCTTGTTAACAGTCCGAGTGAGTGGCAGGTCGAACGTCAAAGGCACTTCATCCATATTTATGATCTGCTCCGGTTCGATGGAATATTCCTTGATCTTCCTTTGTGTGAATTCGCCGAAGTTTGTGATTTTCTCCTGGTAGTCGGGGGAGGGAGTTGATGGGCTTGTGGCCGTTTGCTTACCGTAATTACCATATGTAAGTGGTCACGCACAGAGGGGATTGTCGGGAAAGAGATGGCTGTTTGAGGAAGCTCCCATTTACCGTATTACCGTAACATTTCAACAAAACAACATAACACAACACCACCGTTGTTTATTTTTACAGTGCACACAGTGTCCGCGGTGTGGTGAAAAGAGGGCAAGAGAGGAAATTAAAACAGAAGTGGATTTATAGTTAGAAAGAGTGCTAAAAAAGAGAGATTTTTTTTTTTTTTTTTTTTTTCTGAAAAAAATCCATAGATAAGACGCACCGTTATATAAGCCGCAGGGGCCAAAAAACGGGAAAAAAGCCGCGGCTTATAGTCCGGAATTTACGGTACCCGCTTTCCCCTTTTCTGAATCCAAGTACCCCCTTTCCCCTTTTCTGAATCCAAGTACCCCCTTTCCCCTTTTCTGAATCCAAGTACCCCCTTTACCCTTTTCTGAATCCAAGTACCCCCTTTACCCTTTTCTGAATCCAAGTACCCCCTTTCCCCTTTTATGAATCCAAGTACCCCCTTTATCCTTTTCTGAATCCAAGTACCCCTTTCCCCTTTTCTGAATCCAAGTACCCCCTTTACCCTTTTCTGAATCCAAGTACCCCCTTTACCCTTTTCTGAATCCAAGTACCCCCTTTCCCCTTTTCTGAATCCAAGTACCCCCTTTACCCTTTTCTGAATCCAAGTACCCCCTTTATCCTTTTCTGAATCCAAGTACCCCCTTTACCCTTTTCTGAATCCAAGTACCCCCTTTACCCTTTTCTGAATCCAAGTACCCCCTTTCCCCTTTTCTGAATCCAAGTACCCCCTTTACCCTTTTCTGAATCCAAGTACCCCATTTATCCTTTTCTGAATCCAAGTACCCCCTTTCCCCTTTTCTGAATCCAAGTACCCCCTTTATCCTTTTCTGAATCCAAGTACCCCCTTTACCCTTTTCTGAATCCAAGTACCCCCTTTACCCGACTACAACATTTAGCTTAGAAAAGGACAAGAGAAAACTATAGCATGATGCAATGAATGAACGAGAACCCACCTTTACAAAATAAGAAAGGGGAGTGAAAAAGCAGATTTATATTTCCGTTCATTTTTATGATTTATTCTTGCATTTTTGATTCCCCCCTTTCTCTCAACAAGTACCCTCTGTAGTACTTCCATGTACTGTACCCCTAGGGGTACGCGTACCCCCCAGTTTGGACCCACAGGCCCAGAAAACAGTTTTTATACAGGCACCACCATGCTGTGAAACAGCTTCTTCTAACCATCAAACTGTCCCAATCTAGAGGGGTTTTAGGAGACAGATTAGGGATTATTTTTGGAGCTAAGTGAACAGCTATTAGCTACAGGCTAATCCTGTCACATTTTCTTTGACACTTACAATTTGCTGTATGCACTAATGGTATATTATACTAGCTACTGTATTTTTATACTGCATTGTTGTTACTTGTCTTTATCTCAGTGTATGTTTGTGTCGTCTTTTACGCCACTACCAAAGGCCAATTTCCATTTTATGTAAATTTAAGGGTACGGTAATCCACATTACCATATGTCATATGGTAATGCAGATTATTACCTTATTTTGGTAAAAAAATAAAAATGGTAAATGGACTGCATTTATATAGCGCTTTTATCCAAAGCGCTTTACAATGTGCCTACATTCACCCATTCACACACCGAGGGCGGCCAGCTGCCACGCAGGGTGCTGGCACAGCCATCGGGAGCAATTTGGGGTTCAGTGTCTTGCCCAAGGACACTTCGACATGCGGATAATTGGATTTACACTTTATTATACTAATGTAAAATATGTATTGTTTTTGTTAGCTGTCAGGTAGTACATGTTTTAGTATAGTTGTAGTATGTGTATCATTGTACTAGTTATATGTATCCTCTGTTTAAACTCATGTTGGACCATGTTGGAAATAAGCATTTAATTATGCTTTGATGTGTTGTCTTTTCAGTTGTACTGTACTGTTTTTACCTCTTTATACTCAATCAATCAATCAATCTATCTATCTATCAATCTATCTATCTATCTATCAATCAATCAATCAATCTACCTATCAATCAATCTACCTACCTATCTACACACAGCATTACAAAACAGGACTCACAGTAACAACAGCTGTCACTTTAGCACCAATCCAGACCATCATGACAGGGCTAAGAGAGAGAGACCATCATGATACACAGGGCTAACAGAGAGAGAGAGAGAGAGAGAGAGAGAGAGAGAGAGAGAGAGATGGACAAAATAATAGAAACCGCTAACAAAATGTGAATATCAGCTAACAGTAACAATATGTGAATATCAAGTTGATCTGTTTGGCATATGTTGTCCTGAGACATTAAATCATTTCGACAGCTCTTTTGTCACCACCAGTGCTTTATGACTATTTTGTCCTGTGGGAATCTCTGGTTCGTTAACACATGTTGCTTTGAAAACTCATAAAGTGGCGATCATCATCAAAGCTCTTTCTATTGACTGGCCTTCAGCTTAATATGACTGGCATGTGTGTAGCTGCCTTTGCATTTGTGATTTAGTGACTTCCAATCCTTTCTCATGTTTCTGTTATGTTCTCCATCATCTGTATCATCTGAGTATTGTGCAGAGAGACATGCTCATGCATTATGCATACAGCCACAGGCTCACACAGGCCATCTGACAAAGCGTCACACACAGCATGGTTGCCATGTGGCTATGTCACATGGACATGGCTATGTCATGTGTCATGTGGCTATGTCACATGGCACATGGCTATGTCATGTGGCTATGTCACATGGCCATGTCATGTGCCATGTGGCGTGCCACTGTGGTTGGCTGGCAGTGGTTTGGCTCAGCGATCAGTGAAACAGAAACATAGATTCATCTGTGACGAGTGGAATATCAGTCACACTGATCAGATCACCACTGATCACTACTGATCACCACTGATCACCACTGATCAGACGCTGGTGAAACCTTCTGACCTGACGCCTCTCACCCCTGTGTTCACAGCAGGTGGCTAGCTCGAGCTTTGGCAGAGGAAGCCGTGGAAGTGATACTGAAAGCTGTACTGTAGTTCCTTGAATGGCCACTTGAGGCTGGCTCCAAGAGGAGGTAGTTCCCTGTCCGGGGACGTGGCTTTAAAGGGGGCATGGTGGCGTAGTGGTAGGGTTCTTGCCTCACCTCACAACAAGAAGGTCTTGCCTTCGATTCCCGCCTGGGACGCTGTTGACACTCGGGGGGTATGTCTCCCCATGCTTTTGGTGCCCAGGTGGGCTATCTCCTTGAAAGGGCCTTTCTGTGTGGGGTTTGCATGTTCTCCCCGTGCTCCCCTGGGGTCTCCTCCATATATAACAACCCACCAAAAACATGTAGAAGATTGTCGTCTGACCAGCGACGGTTGGAAGAAGTTGGTCCCCGGGCGCTTCACTACAGCTGCCCAACGCTCCTGGCCTGACCATGGAGGACGACGAGCCAGTATGGGTCAAACGTGGAGGACAAATTTCATTTCAATGCGCCTCTGCATTTACTGTATGTGTGTCTGTGACTAATAAAGATGGGGTTTGTACGTCCAATTGTATTAAATGGAAAGTGGGTGGGGTTTAGACTGAAAGTGGGTGTGGCTTGCATTTTTTTGCATTGTTGTTGGCGGCAGTTCAGCGTGCTGAGAGAGTGATTTCTCTCACTGACTGACCAGCCAATCAGAGTGATTTCTCTCACATGTCCAACGTCCATTCAACATGCTGAATTGTCCGAAAAAGCTGCCGAAAAGTGCGGGACACACCACTAGGGCCACAGAGAGTCAGCGACAGGCCGACGGCTCAGTGTCTCTGGGCTCTGAGACTTTTAGATGGCTCTGTGTCTCTGGGCTCTGAGACTTTTAGATGGCTCGGTGTCTCTGGGCTCTGAGACTTTTAGATGGCTCAGTGTCTCTGGGCTCTGAGACTTTCAGATGGCTCGGTGTCTCTGGCTCTGAGACTTTTAGATGGCTCGGTGTCTCTGGGCTCTGAGACTTTTAGATGGCTCAGTGTCTCTGGGCTCTGAGACTTTTAGATGGCTCAGTGTATCTGGGCTCTGAGACTTTAGATGGCTCAGTGTCCTCTGGGCTCTGAGACTTTCAGATGGCTCAGTGTCTCTGGGCTCTGAGACTTTTAGATGGCTCAGTGTCTCTGGGCTCTGAGACTTTCAGATGGCTCAGTGTCTCTGGGCTCTGAGACTTTCAGATGGCTCGGTGTCTCTGGGCTCTGAGACTTTTAGATGGCTCAGTGTCTCTGGGCTCTGAGACTTTTAGATGGCTCGGTGTCTCTGGGCTCTGAGACTTTCAGATGGCTCGGTGTCTCTGGGCTCTGAGACTTTTAGATGGCTCAGTGTCTCTGGCTCTGAGACTTTTAGATGGCTCAGTGTCTCTGGGCTCTGAGACTTTCAGATGGCTCGGTGTCTCTGGGCTCTGAGACTTTTAGTTGGCTCAGTGTCTCTGGCTCTGAGACTTTTAGATGGCTCAGTGTCTCTGGGCTCTGAGACTTTTAGATGGCTCAGTGTCTCTGGGCTCTGAGACGTTTAGATGGCTCAGTGTCTCTGGGCTTGAGACTTTCAGATGGCTCAGTGTCTCTGGGCTCTGAGACTTTTAGAGGGCTCAGTGTCTCTGGGCTCTGAGACTTTTAGAGGGCTCAGTGTCTCTGGGCTCTGAGACTTTTAGATGGCTCAGTGTCTCTGGGCTCTGAGACTTTTAGAGGGCTCAGTGTCTCTGGGCTCTGAGACTTTTAGATGGCTCAGTGTCTCTGGGCTCTGAGACTTTCAGCCATTTCTGTGAAAGAGCACAGTGTCTCTCACTCTCTGCCCCCCCCCCCCCCCCTTCTCTCTTCTCTCTCTCTCGCACTTCTCTCTCTCCTCTCTCTCTCTTCTCTCTCTCTGGATAAATCAGGGTTAAAACATGCTTATTCATTCAGGATAAATAACCCTGTTTCACACCTAGAGAGCCTGTCATCTTTCAACGCTGCATTTACTGAGAGCTTTAAAAGGTAGGACGCACGCACGTCGCGCGCACAGCACACACACACACACACACACACACACACACACACACACACACACACACACTTCTCCAGATCGGAAATCGTATAAAGAGCAGCCGTGGCATGTCTAGGCTATTTTGACTGGGGTGGCCTGTAGGTGGCGCACAGACTCAAGCAAGGGTGGCACTGAGTGCAGCATTTATATGAAGGATGTAGACAGAAGCATGTAGACAGAAGCATGTAGACAGAAGCATGTAGACAGGACCCAGGTCACAATTATGAGTTTAAGCTCAGAATTTAAATATGTGGCCCGTCAAGGAGCATCATTTTGGAAAAAATAAATTAAGTGGCTTGATGGTCCCGCCTCTAACATGGAGAAGCCAATCAGATTTCAGGCAACCTCCTATAGAGACACCCCTGAAGAGCAGGAGGGAAGAAGGGACATGTCAAA
>NC_139642.1:63019823-63022323 GCF_964638095.1 Poromitra crassiceps
CCCTATATCCCTATATATATATATATATATATATATATATATATATATATATATATATATATATATATATATATATATATATATATTTATATTTATATATATATATATATATATATTATTTATATATATATATATATATATATATATATTAGGGCTGTCAATCGATTAAAATATTTAATCGCGATTAATCACATGATTTCCATAGTTAATCACGATTAATCGCAAATTAATCGCACAACTTTTTATCTGTTCTAAATCTACCTTAACCGATATTGTTCAAGTTTTTAATACTCTTATCAACATGGGAGTGGACGAATATGCTTGCTTTATGCGGATATGTTTATTTTTATAGGAACAATGACAAATACTGTCCAGAATATTCTTCAGAATAACCTCAAGCGTGTGCATGCTGAACCATACTGTATACTGTAGTGAAGTAGAAGCATATAGGCTACTGTAGTAAGCTGCATAATTAGCATACTGTCATCTGAAGAAAAGAACACAGGAGCAGTTGTGTGCCAGCTCTCTCCCCCTCTCTTTCTCTCTCGGTCTCTCTCTGACTCTGGTCTGATCCTCCCTGTCTGTCTGTCTGTCTGTCTGTCTGTCTGTCTGTCTCACTCGCTTTCTCTGCCTCTCTCCCCCCCGCGCTCCGTCTGTCTGTCTGTCTGTCACTCTCTCTCTGTCTCTCTCTGCAACGGTCTGATCGCGCTGATGCGCCCTCTCTCTCTCTCTCTCTCACCCAAAATGTGGGACATTTTCTCAATTTTAAGCTGAACTTGCCAACATTATACCCATTTTTCTCCTCCTTTTCTGCTCACGGGGGTTTCTTTCTGCTTGCTATCCAACGTTACTGCTCAGTGCTTCCTGCTTTCCCAAACTACGGGTCGGACCAAGGCTCAACTTCAAAGAGCGTGGATGCGTTAATCGCGCGTTAAAAAAAATGTGTGGCCGTTAATAGGAATTTGAGTTAACGCGCGATTAACGCGTTAACCGCTGACAGCCCTTATATATATATATATATATATATATATATATATATATATATATATAATATATATATATATATATTAGGGCTGTGGCGATCACTTATCTCCCGATTCGATACTATCACGATTCTTGGGTGCTGATTCGATTTATATTGCGATTCTTAAGTATTGCGATTCTACGATTATTGCGATTCGATATTACGATTTATTGCGATTTTTGTTTATTTTTTTCTTTTATTTTTCAGTTTGTTTGCTTTTTTACACTAGATTAGAACATGGGAAAAGTTGAATCATACACTGAGACTGTATATTATATATCATGAGTAGGGCTGGGCGATAATAGTTAAAAACAGGGGCGGACATGGGATCATAATTCAGGCCGGGCATTAGATACCAAGCAGGCCAGGCCGATATGGCCAACGCGCGTGAAATTTGGGCCGTTTGAAGCCAGATTTGGGCCGTTTGAAGTCCAATTTTACAATGAGATGCACCCCACTTTAACCCTGAAGTGTAATTATTACTTCAGACTAACTAATAAAGTAATAAAACCACTAGTAAACAGTACGGCGGCGCCTGGCCTGCTGTTCAGTGAGTGGCCTGACTGCAAGCACCAAAAAAAAAATTTTTTTTTTTTTTAATTTGCGATTATCGATTCTGGAATAAAAGATCGATCCAAAAAATCGTGACATTAAAAATCGCGATACTTAGGTGAATCGATTTTTCCCCACCCCTAATATATATATATATATATATATATATATATATATATAGGAATATCAACTATGCTTCAAATTATACCCAGGGATCCCATGATGGTCCTAATGTAAAATGTCATGGACCATATCTTACACCCAGACGAGGCTGGCAGGCAGGGAGAGACTGTGTAAATGTGTGTGTGTGTGTGTGTGTGTGTGTGTGTGTGTGTGTGTGTGTGTGTGTGTGTGCGCGTGTGTGTGTGTGTGTGTGTGTGTGGTGCTACCAGCAGTGTAATGTGCTCACGTGCTTATCAGAGATGTTGTGCATGGGATCACATGCAAGGGGTCCATGAAAGGTCAACTGGGCGAGTCACTCACTCACATCCTCCAACGACGCCAAAGTAGGCCAGAAACTCCTCCCACATAGTGGAACATTTAAATTGGATCAGCTGGTGCTGCTGTTAATTGAGCAGAGTTGGACCACAGATAGACTCCTGTCCCATAATGACTTCAGATAACTTGACAGTAAGTTCCTCCTGCCACGTCTCTCTGATCCTCTCAGTGGGGCCCTGATGCCGCCATCGAACAAAGATACACATCTAGAAATAAGATGCCTGGAGTGTGGGGGGCTCAACAAAACGTAAAAAAAAAAAAAAAAAAAACGTGTTGATCTGGGAGAACTTCAAATTCACGAATCTTAGATCGGACGTAATGTCTAATTTGTATGTATCTGTACAAATGTGTTTGCGGCAACTCACATTTCCTCTTTAAAAGTTAAAAAGCATGCAAATTGGCCATCAATGTACAGGTCTTTGATGG
>NC_139642.1:63027323-63037323 GCF_964638095.1 Poromitra crassiceps
TGTTTGTTCCGCCCCAGAGTTCGTTTGCGCTTTCACACCACCCCAAACGAACCACACTATCCGAGGAAACGAACTCTGGCGCGGTTAAAGCACCTTAAAGCTGGATCTCTCTCATGGCCAGCAGGGGGCGACTCCACTGCAAAAAGAAGTCTGATTGAAGGCATTGGGAAAATGACCCTACTTCTCTAAACACTTTCTTAATGAGTTGATCGTCTCAATCACTCGTTTCAACTCTTCTTCAATACAGCCTGATGTTCATTTAGTTTAATTAAGGGCCCGTTTAGAGTCCAACAGATGATAAATCAGCTGCTTTGGCTTTGGGGCATGACTGACAGGTCGATTGCAGACCAATAGCAGGCCGCTCTGTTTGTCTACCCGCCGATGAGCCGCGGTAAATAACGATCTTCCTTGGAAAGCGATTTTAACGAGCCAGTTACATGTCAGTTACAAGTCTTTTGCATTCTACATTAAATGAAGACATTACCGTTTTCTATTTTGTATGTTACATACTTATTGGCCAAGTACATGAACATGTATGCGCTAGAAAAGTCTGCCAGGCAATCGGCAGCCATTTTGCCTGCTCCGAATGGTCTCTGAGCCATAAAGATTGATTGACAGCTGTCATGTCATGATATGATTGGTTGAAATTGGGTAGATATTTGATAGTACCACCTGCTGCAGCAAACTGTAGATGACTGTGAATGAACTCTTGATGATTGAACTTTTGACGTGATTTTTTTTTAAACTAAAGACCTTTTTATTTTTGTGACTTTTTGTGTGTGGCATAACTTGTGAAATAGGTGAACGGTTTTAGACGGTTTTCAAAGAAATGTCAGTCCTGTCCTATTGTACTAGCAAACACTGCAACAGGAAGTGAGCTGCGGTTGAATTTAGAATGTTTATGTTGTTGAATTGAAACAGTCTATAAGGGATATGATCTAAAATAGAAACAAAGTCATTGTTCATTTCAGCTCCACTTGAATACGGGACAGAGAAAAGGAGGTACAGCTGGAGGAGCTGCTGGAGATGTGCTGAATGGCAAGTGATCATTCAAAGCAAAGAGATCTGCTAAATTAAAGATAAATATAGCTACAGCCAATTAGCTCTCTCTCTCTCTCTCTCTCTCCCTCTCTCTGTTTCAACCTGTCAAGTCTATCTTTGAAGCTGCTTCACAGAAACACACACACACACACACACACACACACACACGCACACACACACACACACACACACACGCACACACAACAGCTGGCATAATTCCAACCTTTTCCCTCAATGATAATGTTGGACCAATTATCTCCAATCAGCTGTTTAAAGTGTGAGTCGTGGAGAGCAGCAGGAGGCTGTCATTATTTATATATATATATATATATATATATATATATATATATATATATATATATATATATATATATATATATATATATACATATATATATATATATATATATATATATATATATATAAATATATATATATATTTAGTCGTGGAGAGCAGCAGGAGGCTGTCATTATTTATATATATATATATATATATATATATATATATATATATATAGTCGTGGAGAGCAGCAGGAGGCTGTCATTATTTTTATATATATATATATATATATATATAAATATATATATATATTTAGTCGTGGAGAGCAGCAGGAGGCTGTCATTATTTATATATATATATATATATATATATATATATATATATATATATATATATATATATATAAATATATATATATATATATATATATATATATATATATATATAGTCGTGGAGAGCAGCAGGAGGCTGTCATTATTTATAAGGAGTTCACATTATCAAACGTCACTGTTTATCACTCATCTGGATGGAAATACGCCTGTCTGTCTGTTACCCTGATGAAGACTGTTATCCCTGTTCAATTAAATGATTACTCCTAAGTAATATAATAATTGCATAATAGCGATATTCTGAGCTGGTGTTTCCTACATTCAAAATGAATATCCTATGAAAGTATTTGTATTGAATATTGATCTTTACAAAACAGATGGTCCTTGATTATGATTGGCTGAGCCATTGCTCGCCTGGCTGGTATCTCGTGGACCCCGTGCGCGGGATCCCATGCACATTATTTCCTGCAAACACATAAGCACCTTATGCGGCTGGTAGCACCATGTTGTAATGTTGAATCGTGATGTTTTTTTCCCCCTTTCTTTTCCTGTGTCTGAGCCTGTTTGTCTTGTTCATATTTTGTTTTATAATTTTTTTTAAATAAAATAAAATAAATACATAGCGTATATATATGAACGGTAAGCTGAAATCGTCTGTGCTGGCACTGGTCGGCAGGGAATCTACTGCTGCACTACCCGGATATATATATATATATATATATATATATATATATATATATATATATATATATATATATATATATATATATATGAATATGTAATGTCATAATGTAATGATATGAATATGTAAACACTGAATATCACTAAAGAAAGAAGAGAGCTTCTACTTTCATAGAAAGTTAAATATTCTATCTTTAATGTAGGTAGGCTACTCAAAAACGTCCGTCCGACAAAAAGCTAAGAAAAATGCATTTTTGTAAATGATGATACTGGCTGGAGTTAAACCAAACTATTATGAGTGTTTTCACTGGAAACACACAGATTGCCCTGGGGTCACGTGACTGGCGGGGAAAGAGTTTAGGAAGACATCAAACACATTAGGTTCACATCACTGGCATGTAGGGAGAATGCATTAGCCTATGTGACCCACACACACACACACACAGAGCACGCACACACACACACACACACACAGAGCACGCACACACACACGCACACGCACACGCACACGCACACACACACACACACGCACACGCACACGCACACGCACACACACACGCACACGCACACACACACACACACAGAGCACGCACACACACACACACACACACAGACACGCACACACACAGAGCACGCACACACACACACACACACACAGCACGCACACACACAAGCTTTAATTGCACTGACCTCAATTACTGACAAGAAAGACAAGAGTCTGCAAGGCAAACAGGCAAACAGATGACTTCCAGCACAATGTGATGCTGTAAAGACAGATAATGTGTTAGGTTAAAGTGTACTCATTGAAATCCTATAGTGAAATCACACAATTGAGTCATTTTGCTGGGGACTCACTCCCCCGCGGAGTGGACGCCCTCGTCAAGCTGACGTTTTGAGTACAGCTCTCGCTGCCGTCAGCAAGGCTCCAAATCCAGGCTGACTTTGTAGCATGTTGATGCTTTGTAGCATGTTGCCAGCTTAAGCCCAATTTATGCTTCGTCTGCCGACACTTTTGAAACCGTCACCGACAGAAATGAGGACTTGAGTCGACACTTTCAAGTGTCGGCGAGAGGTGTCTGCTACCTGGTGAAATGTCTAGTGTCGCTGACTACGTACATCACATAGTGTCGCACAAGTCTGATTGGCTATATATATGGCGCGCTTGACTTCCTTGTTTTGGTTTTCGCTGAAATGAAATGAATGAACGTGTCCCCGCTATTTTTATCAGCCTTCCCCAGAGAGAGAGGAGGTGAGCTGTGTGGTTGTGTGTCGTTTATATGCGGCTGCAGTCAAGTACGTTACATCTTGCCTCCGAGGTGGTTTCACTGTGCTTCTCTTGGCTGTCTGCTTATAGCGTTCGAGTGTCACTGTGTGACTGTTGAACGAGGCGAACATTCACTGAAGTGTAAATGCAACACCATGAGCGACACTTTCTTTTTCGTCTGCGACCATGTGCTGAGCGACACTTTATAATAAGTATAAATTAAGCTTTACCCTACCCTCCAGGGTATTTAGTAATTTTTTAAGATATTTCATGTGTTGCTGGGTGTGTCTGCGCACAATTGCTCAACTTTGCATCACTGATGACATCACTCACTGATGACATCACAATGATTGTGCGCAGACATACAGACAGACAGACAGACAGACAGACAGACAGACAGACAGACAGACAGACAGACATACAGACAGACAGACAGACAGACAGACATACAGACAGACAGACAGACAGACACTCCTGGAAGTATAGATTGATATTGAGGCTCTAAAGTAACGTTTTTACAGAGATGCGGGCAGACTGTCATGGCGGTATCTCTTTCGGGTATTTGCACTCTGGGCGCAGAACAAAGAGTTGAACACAGAGAGAACAGACACACAGAGAACAGCTGTCATTATGCTGCAGTGGAGTAATGGGTGGAACAAGGTATTACACATTTCAATGGAGGAGTTTGTGTGCACAGCCAACCTGTTTTTGAGGCCAGGTGGATATAGGCTGGATACATAATGAAAGTTGAAGAGTGGATATTCACACACTTACTTGAAACGTTGCATTGTAGTCGCCAATAAATATTGGGAGCTGCTCCAATTTTTTGGGTGCAAATGTTGACGTGCGTTGATACAGGACACACATGTATGTATGCTTTCATAGAACATCAATGGTTGTACAGGTAGGAAAAAGTGACTGGAGGGGGCGGGGCTTTGAGTGCTGGAGGGGCGGGGCTTTGAGTGTTTAGTGGGAGTCTATCATGTCAGCCACTCCCCCTTAAAGCCATGATGGAGATGTTCAAACTCAAATGGAACGAAATGTGATAGTCTCTCTCTCTCTCTCTCTCTCTCTCTCTCTCCCTCTATCTCTCTTTCCCTCTCTATCTCTCTTTCCCTCTCTGTCTCTCCCCTCCCTCTCTCTCAGATCCCCCCCCCCCTATCTCTCTCTCTCTCTCTCTCTCCCCCTCTCTCTCCCTCTCTCTCCCTCTCTCTCTCTCCCTCTCTCTCTCTCTCTCTCCCTCTCTCTCTCTCCCTCTCTCCCCCTCTCTCCCCCTCTCTCCCCCTCTCTCTCCCTCTCCCTCTCTCTGGCAAATGCTTAGACGAACACACACAGAAACATTTAGTTAATTCCACATTCAATTCAAGAACATAGTTACCATGTTCCAAAGAACAGAGCGAGAGAGCGAGAGACACAAGCAGAGAGAGAGAGAGAGAGAGAGAGACAGAGAGAGAGAGAGAGAGAGAGAGAGAGAGAGAGCAGAGGAGCAGAATCGCTTGGTGACCAGCGCAGAGAAATGCACTTCTGGTGCAAACAGCCATCAGGCTCCTGCTCACCCAAGACAGGGTTCTTTGACTTTTCAAGGACTTGCAGGCATCAATTCCCTCAAATTCAAAGCTCCAACACAGCATGGTTTGAGACATGGATCAAGGTTAATTACTGTTACAACACTGAACATGCTTGAGAACTATCAGCTTTACAGAAGCTCACAGACAAAAAACTATTCAAAAGAGAGAGGCTTGATGTTCTCTCAAATGTGCTGTGTTAAACCTATTTACTAACGTTAAGTAAAACATAATCAAAACTAAACAAAATAACTTCAATTTACATTATTGCACACAATATATAAACTCAAGCACTTTCAATAGAGACAGTCGGCATGTGTGGGAACGCCCACAAAATGTTAAACGGCTGGCGTGCGAGTGGGGTAAAACTGCCTATATACTGTATCTCAATGGGCTGACTCACCAAAGGAAGGCACTGCGGCTCTAAACTACAGGTTTGGGGATTCTAGAGCAGAACACAAGACGTCTATTCAGATTATGCGTTTACTTTGCTGAATGGATAGAACGGGGAATTTACCCCACCCTGACCACGCCCCCCAGCCAGGCTGCGCCAGCAAACCCAGCGTCTATGACGAGACATCGCCTCAACCTATGTGCCATGTCTGTGTCTATTTCCCACAAAACCTTCAAGGCCATATCCCCACCCTCCCTCCTCAAATTCACAAACTTTTCAAGGATTTCAAGGACCTGTGGGAACCCTGCCCAGCTGCCCTCACCTGTTCGGGTGTTGATGGTGAAGAAGTTCTGCGGGTTCCCGCTGACGATGCGGTAGCTGAGGCGTCCGTCGGTGGCGCCGGGCGGCGGCGTGGCGTCGGGGTCCTGGGCTGTGATCTGGATGACGGACAGGTCGCGGGGGGAGTTCTCGGGCACGGCCGGGCGGTACAGGGGCTCGGCCGTCAGCGGCGCGTTGTCGTTAACGTCCTCCACCTGGACGAACACCTCGATGGACGCGAACTGAGGGACCACGCCGCGGTCGCTGGCGTACACCGTCAGCCAATAGGAGTCTTTGGTCTCGCGGTCCAGCGTGTCTGTGGTGTAGATCACTCCTGGAGGGGAGGAAGAGAGAGAGAGAGATGATTTCCATTGATAGTGCGGTTAAATGCAAGGGGGGCGGTTTCAGTTAGTCACATCGAGGCCAATACGGAAGTATGGAAAACTGCAGTTCCCCGAATGGCCACTTCAGGCTGGCTGCAAAAGGGAGTAATTCCCCATTCGCCCCCATGTTAAAACGCCAGACTTAACAGCAGAAATAAACATGTTTATACAGCTTGATTCTCTATAGAGAATTTCACCTTTCATGACAACTGTTTCTATAATTCACCTGTTTAGAGGAAAATAGACGCTGAGGAAAAGACGATGTTTTGATGTGAATGACAGGTTGTCTCTTCAGTGATCGTGCAGCTCGCTGATCTGGGACCAACAGCAGGTCTGGGAAACCCCCTCGCGTCCAAATACGACTACAAATACGTCACTTCTGGTAAAAACTACAAGATGGCCGAAATGCCCAACCCAAGGCTTCCAAACGGGAGTCCACAAAGCAATGAGTTCCAGTCTATGGTCCAATGAGGAGAGAGTCTGGCTGGTTTTTGGTGGAGGCATGTAAATATCTTAACTGGGCTAGAGTAGCCTGGTGGTGGAGGCATGTAAATATCTTAACTGGGCTAGAGTAGCCTGGTGGTGGAGGCATGTAAATATCTTAACTGGGCTAGAGTAGCCTGGTGGTGGAGGCATGTAAATATCTTAACTGGGCTAGAGTAGCCTGGCAGGGCTCATACTCCGATTACGAGAAACCTTCCTCAGATGCGTGGCTCACTACAGCAGCCAGCGTTTTCATTGTTACGACACCGGACTCAATCTGAAATGAGTCTGCAGCTGAGATGAGTTATTTTGGTTTAGCTTGTCTTTTATCTGCTCAGATAGCAAGGAGCTTAGTGTTACTGCAAACCTCCTGTACAATCCTACACAGTGATGTCAAACCTCCTGTACAATCCTACACAGTGATGTCAAACCTCCTGTACAATCCTACACACAGTGATGTCAAACCTCCTGTACAATCCTACACACACAGTGATGTCAAACCTCCTGTACAATCCTACACACAGTGATGTCAAACCTCCTGCACAATCCTACACAGTGATGTCAAACCTCCTGTACAATCCTACACACAGTGATGTCAAACCTCCTGCACAATCCTACACACAGTGATGTCAAACCTCCTGCACAATCCTACACACAATGATGTCAAACCTCCTGTACAATCCTACACAGTGATGTCAAACCTCCTGCACAATCCTACACACAGTGATGTCAAACCTCCTGTACAATCCTACACACACAGTGATGTCAAACCTCCTGCACAATCCTACACAGTGATGTCAAACCTCCTGCACAATCCTACACACAGTGATGTCAAACCTCCTGTACAATCCTACACACACAGTGATGTCAAACCTCCTGCACAATCCTACACAGTGATGTCAAACCTCCTGTACAATCCTACACACAGTGATGTCAAACCTCCTGTACAATCCTACACACAGTGATGTCAAACCTCCTGTACAATCCTACACAGTGATGTCAAACCTCCTGTACAATCCTACACACAGTGATGTCAAACCTCCTGCACAATCCTACACAGTGATGTCAAACCTCCTGTACAATCCTACACACAGTGATGTCAAACCTCCTGTACAATCCTACACACACAGTGATGTCAAACCTCCTGCACAATCCTACACAGTGATGTCAAACCTCCTGTACAATCCTACACACAGTGATGTCAAACCTCCTGTACAATCCTACACACAGTGATGTCAAACCTCCTGTACAATCCTACACACAGTGATGTCAAACCTCCTGCACAATCCTACACACAGTGATGTCAAACCTCCTGTACAATCCTACACAGTGATGTCAAACCTCCTGTACAATCCTACACACAGTGATGTCAAACCTCCTGTACAATCCTACACACAGTGATGTCAAACCTCCTGCACAATCCTACACACAGTGATGTCAAACCTCCTGTACAATCCTACACACAGTGATGTCAAACCTCCTGTACAATCCTACACAGTGATGTCAAACCTCCTGTACAATCCTACACACAGTGATGTCAAACCTCCTGCACAATCCTACACACAGTGATGTCAAACCTCCTGCACAATCCTACACACAGTGATGTCAAACCTCCTGTACAATCCTACACAGTGATGTCAAACCTCCTGCACAATCCTACACACAGTGATGTCAAGACAATGCTTTTCACTGCAGCCCAATGGCCATGGACGTACCATTTTCACTGCAGCCCAATGGCCATGGACGTACCATTTTCACTGCAGCCCAATGGCCAAAGACGTACCATTTTCACTGCAGCCCAATGGCCAAAGACGTACCATTTTCACTGCAGCCCAATGACCAAAGACGTACCATTTTCACTGCAGCCCAATGGCCATGGACGTACCATTTTCACTGCAGCCCAATGGCCAAAGACGTACCATTTTCACTGCAGCCCAATGGCCAAAGACGTACCATTTTCACTGCAGCCCAATGGCCAAAGACGTACCATTTTCACTGCAGCCCAATGACCAAAGACGTACCATTTTCACTGCAGCCCAATGGCCAAAGACGTACCATTTTCACTGCAGCCCAATGGCCAAAGACGTACCATTTTCACTGCAGCCCAATGGCCAAAGACGTACCATTTTCACTGCAGCCCAATGGCCAAAGACGTACCATTTTCACTGCAGCCCAATGGCCAAAGACGTACCATTTTAGGCAAGGACAAAAGAGTGATTTAGTGCCTTTAAATGGAAAACAAGAAGGGAAACAGTGTGGCAGGAGAGGGAAATAACAGTCCCCGGATATTACGTTTCCTCTGTGCACATGATTTGTTGTTGTTGTTATTATTATTTTCTGAATGCTTTGTGTTGAAGTGATGAATCTCAGTGTTTTCAGTCTGTAGGGACCCAGTGACTGACTGAATGATGCAAGAATGATGTGTGTCATTTTGAAGACATGCCCAGTCTCTCTGCTCTGGAGTGCCCCTGTCATCCTTCAACACGTGATAGTTTGCTTTGACATCAACAGGTAAGTCACCACTGCAATACCGTGTCAAACCACTGCAATACCGTGTCAAACCACTGCAATACCGTGTCAAACCACTGCAATACCGTGTCAAACCACTGCAATACCGTGTCAAACCACTGCAATACCGTGTCAAACAAATGGCTGTAAAAAAAAAAAACAATAAATAAATGGCTGTAAAAAAAAAATCCTTCTAGAGGAAAAATGTCCAGAAATCACCAGACTGAAATAATGAGTAAATGACTACTTTGTGGTGTCAGCAATTATTTTGCACAGTCGGGCGTCTCGTTTGGGAACAACTCGCACCTCTTTTGAGACTCTTCGATTACAGTTAATTATTATAACACATTCACAAAGCCCACATGTCTGCTATCACTCAACGCAGCAACGCTCACCTCTCCACCCGTCAAATCAAATCAACTACCTCATAAGACCTCCAAGGAGCCCTATTCTATCTCTGCTAAAGCACTTGATTCCTTTAATCTAAACACACAGGCAGAGTGTCTCGGCTGTGTGTGGCTTGTAAACGGCTGTGAGAAGCAGGCTGCAGGCTGCGTACAGACTGAGAGAGGGCTGCTGCGTGCTACCAAGGCCACAGACAATCTGTTCAACACATGATCTGCAGCACTGCCTCAGTAGTGGAACGTCTACTCACAACTCCCGTGACCTCGGAACGCGTGTGTGTGCGTGTGTGTGTGTGTGTGTGTGTCCACGCTCTCTCTGTCTCACAGTGAGACTATGTTGCCTTTTTCCG
>NC_139642.1:63039823-63047323 GCF_964638095.1 Poromitra crassiceps
ATCCCAGACCGCTCGTTAAACACACCCAGGTCTGATGGAGCTATCCCAGACCGCTCGTTAAACACACCCAGGTCTGATGGAGCTATCCCAGACCGCTCGTTAAACACACCCAGGTCTGATGGAGCTATCCCAGACCGCTCGTTAAACACACCCAGGTCTGATGGTGCTATCCCAGACCGCTCGTTAAACACACCCAGGTCTGATGGAGCTATCCCAGACCGCTCACACCCAGGTCTGATGGAGCTATCCCAGACCGCTCACACCCAGGTCTGATGGAGCTATCTCAGACCGCTCGTTAAACACACCCAGGTCTGATGGAGCTATCTATCCCAGACCGCTCGTTAACCCAGGTCTGATGGAGCTATCCCAGACCGCTCGTTAACCCAGGTCTGATGGAGCTATCCCAGACCGCTCGTTAACCCAGGTCTGATGGAGCTATCCCAGACCGCTCGTTACACCCAGGTCTGATGGAGCTATCTCAGACCGCTCGTTACAATTAGCAGTACCCTTAAAGCAGTGGGTGTCAAGGTTGTTTTGGCTTCAGTACCCCCTTTCCCTGATTTCTGAATCCACGTACCCCCCCTTTAGCCGACTACAACATTTAGCTTAGAAAACTGCAGGAGAAAACTAAAGCTTATGATGCAATGAATTAATGATGACAACATTACAAAATAAGAAATAGAGTGAAAGATCTGCAATTAGTGCCTCCTGAGCAGATTTATTTGAATGTTTCATTTATTTTCATGATTTATTCTTACATTTCACCCTTTCTCTCAAGTACCCCCTGTAGTACCTCCACATACCCCTAGGGAAAGTAGTTTCACCCGGATAAAACATGTTCCCAGAAATCAAAGGGTTTAGCAAGTTGCTGGAAAGAATGGCTTCTTTTCATTGTATATGAATGGATCATATCCTATGTTTTGCAATCTTCAGGTGATACCTGCAGCGTGGAGCAGCATCCGAGCCACTTGTATACTCGCTTTCCTCCATTCTCCATAGTCGCTCTGGGAGAGCTGCCCCCCAGTGATGTCATCAGAATCACGTGGTTGCAGACAAGCTATACCGGGCCCCACCTGTGAGTCACTTCCTGTATCTGTGTCACGTGGGTTCTGCCACTGCCACGCCCCCTTAGGAGACTACTGTAGCAGCAGGTCCTGAGTCTATTGGAGTCAATGGGAGAAGTGGACATGATCTCAGATTATGCCCCATAATCATCAAAGTAAATATTGGGCCCATTTCCACAAGCCACATATCTTCTGATTCAGAACATTCTTCTTCTTCTGACACTAAAATGTCATTTTTCAGACAGACAGATCAGGAGAAAATGTACCTTGTTTGAGACCTGTCCGTCTCAAACATAAGACCTCTCCATCTCTGTCTAAGCAGCACACTCTGGTGAAGAAAAAAAAACTCTCGTAAAGGACGGACCATCTTTTATTGTCACACGAACACCACAATACATGCATGCGGCCACAACACACTCATGCTGACGGTGGCCGGTGAAAAGTGTCCTCTGCATTTAACCCATCCAGGCATGTCCTTTCCTCCGAGGGGCAGGCCAGGAGCAGTGGTCGCTTTCTCGTACAGCGCCCGGGGACCAACTTCGGATGTTGTCGTCACTGGTCGGATGACGATGACGATCTGATCTTCTGCATGTTTTTAGTGGGGGGCTATATACGGAGGAACCCCCTGGGGGAGCACGGGGAGAACATGCAAACTCCACACAGAGAGAAAGGCCCTTACGACGAGATACCCCACCTGGGCAGTAGGCACTGAAGATATGGGGGGGAACACAACCACAGCGCTCACAGTGTCCCAGGCAAGAATCAAACTCAGGACCTTCTAACTGTGAGGCGACAGCTCTACCACTGAGCCACCGTACTTCCTAGTGAGATCTGCAGCAACATCTCCTGTGGGATGTTGTACACTGGGTTGATATCAGGGACAAACCAGCAGCAAAATGAGGCACAAACATGAAAAGTCCATCACACCCTGGCTAAAACCAGAGCCGTGTAATAGAAGAGTTCCGACATCTCCATTCACTCCAATGGACCCGTTTTTTTCCAGGAAGTAAGGTCCTGGAACTCTTGAGTAAAAAAAAAAGCAGCACTGTCGAGTTGCAGCAAAAATAGACAGTTTGTGTTGTACTTTGAAAGGGTTTTTCCCCCCTTGAATCAAATTGTACATTATCAGCTTTATTTTAGCATGCAAAAGTAGCGCGAGACCCATTCCTGGCTGTTCATTAGCTAATGAGTCTCGCATTTTGGTCCTCCGCTGACGCCACTCTCTCTCTCTAGAGGACACTAGTTAAAACCATCCCGATGATGTGATGTCACATCCTGTTTCGCTCTATGCATGTCTGGACTCCAATCCGTCACACTCATTTCAGTGGGTGGGAGTATACTTGCCTTGACAGACAACTCCTTCAGCCAATCAGCGTCGCCAAATCCAGTCATATCCATATCTCTTCCCTGCTGCGTATACTCTTGTCCACGATTAATTGTTGTTATTGGGTCTATTTCTGCAATAACTGCACTCACGGCTGTAAACTGTATGAAGGTTAAGGCTACTCTGCTCATTGCTTCGGGAGCCACCATTACTGTTTTGCCAGTTGTGTACCTGATTGGCTGATTACGTTGTCGACTACGAGGCAGGTCCCTAATTGCTCCCTGGACTCCATCATTTCTGAGAATCGCTGGACTCGACTGATCCACACAACACTTCCAAATGAGATGGGGGGGGGGGGGGGGGGCAGGAAGTGTATACCATTACATACCATGGGCACAGCATGTAATGGGTCATCTTGATGCTTTATTGAGTATCTTTGGAGCTCTTAGTGTCCATTGCCTCGTACACAGACTGTGTGCGTGTGCGTGTGTGTGCGTGTGTGTGTGTGTGTGTGTGCGTGTGTCTGTCTGTGTGTGTGTGTGTGTGTGTTGAGACAGGTGAAGTGGCAACTTGATCTGTCTGCTCTTAAGTGGAAGTGCTCTGTTGCTAATGGAAGATTTGCACTGGCTCACACCCAGGTGCTGAAGTAAGAGGTGCAGTTATGCTACAAACGGACCACTTAACCAATTTCATCACTGATGACATCACAACTGCCTGATAACATCACAGTCAAGCAAATGTGTGACATCAGTTCCAGTTGGGTGACATCACTTCACACACACACACACACACACACACACACACACACACACACACACACACACACACACACCCTCTTCCTTGTCGCCTCGATCAAGACCCAAATCTCAGGAATTCTCGCCATGAACAACTGTCCCTTGCACACACAACACACACACACACACACACACACACACACACACACACACACACATACGCACAACGCGCAAATCTCCCCCACACACATCTCGCCAGAGATGTCTCGCAGAGAGTGCTCTGCACTCGTTATTAACAGGTGCACCTGATGGTGACTAGTGACTAGTGAGTGCACTCGTTATTAACACATTCACTGCCAGCCGTTTTTTTTTTACTGTAGGTAGCTTCTGCCAGAGGGGTTTTTTGAGGATTCTGGCTCATCTTTCAAGACCCGAGGATTCTTTTCTGCTAAGATTTTGTGAACACAAAATATCTCAAAAGAACTAATAGAATGTGTGCTTTCTCTGTCTAAAAGAGTTAGTTTGTAGAGTTAGTAGTTATGTAGGCATTAGCACTTGAATACAGCATGGTTTCAGCGTCTGAAAATTTAAGCTGAGATAAATAGCTTTTTGTGAAATTCGATAGAACAGTCACTTTAACCATTCATTTTTGGCATCAGTAAGACGTCAGACATCTAAACAATAGTTTTGAACAGTAATTTCCTCCATAACAGCAGGAAACACCCCTCTCCTTCAAACTCCTCCCTCCGTGTGTGTTCTTCTTGGTCACAAGCTCGTTTCTGTTGCTGCTGTAACCTCGCGTCACCAGGCTCACTGCTTTGCTGCTGCTCCTGTCTGCTGGCGGCCGCTGGGCAAGTCTGGATGGGCTCGCTCGTTTCTTGGGGTTCTGAGAGCTTTGATGAAGCTTTTGCGATTCTGGTCTTATTTATGCTGCGTGTTTCAAAGTGTGTTCCACCCGTAATCTATTATGCAAATTTGCAAAACCCCACCGCCAGCTCCCAAACGCGAAAGCGAAAGCGTTTTCGCCAATCCATTTTCATGAGAATGGCTTCCTCACACTGCTTTTTGCTTGCCTTCCTCTAGTCTGGAGAGCACTGTCGCCACTTAGTGGGTCGGTGGAATGGGTTGTACACGTTCGGTGGCTCCAATATTTTTATAGGAGACATGGGGGGCATTGATCCACGTCCCACCGTCAATTTTTTTTTTTTTTTTTTTTGACGACTCAACTCGTCATTGGCAGTCAACCGTTGGATTTTTTTTGACGAGTCAACTCGCCATTGGCAGTGAACGTGTTAACAGGTGCACCTGATGGTGACTAGTGAGTGCACTCTTTATTAACAGGTGCACCTGATGGTGACTAGTGATTGCACTCGTTATTAACAGCTGCACCTGATGGTGACTAGTGAGTGCACTCGTTATTAACAGGTGCACCTGATGGTGACTAGTGAGTGCACTCGTTATTAACACATTGAGTGCCAGCCATGTTTTCAATCCTGTAGGTAAGTTGTGCCAGGGGTGTTTTTGACGATTCTGGCTCATTTTACAACAGCCGAGGATTATTTTCTGTTAAGAATTCATGAACACCAATCATCTAAAAATAACTAATAGAATGTGTGCTTTCTCTGTCTAAAAGAGTTAGTTTGCAGAGTTAGTAGTTATGTAGATATTAGCCGTTGAGTACAGCATGGTTTCAGCGTCTGGAAATTTATTCAGAGATAAATGGCTTTTTGTGAAACAGTCGCTTTAACCATTCATTTTTGGCATCAGTAAGACCGTCAGACATTCTAAACAATAGTTTTGAACAGTAATTTCCTCCATAACAACAGGAAACACCCCTCTCATTCAAACTCCTCCCTCCGTGTGTCTTCTCCTCCTTCCTCCTGGCTCTACAGCGGGCGTGTCAGAAGCGCGTTGCTGCTGCCTGCCTGCCTGCCTGCGTGCCTGCTTGCCTGCGTGCGGACGCTCCTTGTGCGAGTCAAGATGGGCCGGGGAATGCGTGGGCGATGGGCAGATGTTGATTCTGGCCTTTCTGAGGTGTTTCAAAGTGTGTTTCACCTATAATCTATTTTGCAAATCGCTCTCCGCTCTCTGTGTGCTGCTGCCTGCGCGCGGCAGGCAGCAGCAGGCGCAAGTCTGAAATGGATTACTGTAAAATCGCCTCGCCATTTCCTTGAATGGCTTGCTCCAGCGGCAGTTTTTTCTTTGATTTCGGTCGTCTGGGGGAGCACTGTCAACACTTAGTGGGTCGGTAAAATAGATTATACACATTCTCTTGCTCCAATAGTGATCTCGAAGATGTAAAAGTTGTTGATTGATGTCCCACCGTCAAAAAAAAAAAATGTTTATGTAAGACGAGTAAACTCGGCTCTGGCACTCAAGCGTTGGATTATGTAAGACGAATTATCTCGGCTATGGCACTTAACGTGTTAACAGGTGCACCTGATGGTGACTAGTGAGTGCACTCGTTATTAACAGGTGCACCTGATGGTGACTAGTGAGTGCACTCGTTATTAACAGGTGCACCTGATGGTGACTAGTGAGTGCACTCGTTATTAACAGGTGCACCTGATGGTGACTAGTGAGTGCACTCGTTATTAACAGGTGCACCTGATGGTGACTAGTGAGTGCACTCGTTATTAACAGGTGCACCTGATGGTGACTAGTGAGTGCACTCGTTATTAACAGGTGCACCTGATGGTGACTAGTGAGTGCCAGTGGCCCTGGATAGGAGCTTATTAACAGGTGCACCTGATGGGGACTAGTGAGTGCCAGTGGCCCTGGATAGGAGCTTTGAGTAAATAACTAAAAACTAAATGCAATCCCCTGGGGAAATGTGAAGCATGGGAAGAAGCACTCAAATCATTAACCCCCTGCTGCAACCATTAACCAACTACACAAACACACACACACACACACACACGCACACACGCACACACACACACACACACACACACACACACAGGTACAGAGTGTCATGTTGTTGTCCTGTGGGATAGTGAGTGTTGAAGGTTAGCTGTAATTAATTCAGATTTGCCCCCTGCTTGTTGGGAGTCTCTAATCATTCGTCTCTGCCTCCTTCTGGCCCCTCGGCTGCACTACACTTAATAGCCAGGCACCATGCTCCTAACATTGCTTTTAATAGCCTGATGGTAGAACACTGCTTTTAATAGACAGAGTTGCTGCTTACAAGCCCACTTTCCAATTAAGAGCCTGGAATTAACTGCAAAATGTCAAAACATAAAACACAGTGGAGAGCAGAAAGAGGAGCTAACATCACCGTCACCATCCAATCTATTTTATACAGGCAAAAATAGAGCCCGACTGATATATTGGTTGACCGATATTATCGGGCCGATAACGGCAGATCACAGATACAGTATATCGGTATCGGTGTATCAATAGACTTTTTTCTTTACTCCCTGATATCGCGGGGGAAATCCAGTATTGTCGGGCCCTAGTAAAAAGCATAAATGACCTAGACCTGCTCTTAACTGCATCTCTTAACGTGAAACAATTCTGTTAGCTTGCTAGCATTAGCTACGAAAACAGCCGGCCGGCTTGTCAAATGAGTTTGTTTTGCTCGTCTTTACTGGTCTTCTCCTGCATGGAGATAATGTCAGAGTGCGACACCAAACGATGTAGAAAACCGGTTCCGGAAGTTAAACTTTGACTTGCTAGTTGCACTGAATGAACCTCGAACTAACTAGCAAAACTGAAAGAGTTATCTTGGAGGCTCGGGTTGCCAGATACAGCAATGGTTTCCAGCCCAATGATGCTCAAAACGCAAATGCAGGTCTATGGAAAAAATGTGGCAACACTGAATCTACCTAGAAGCCCAACGCACCCACATGGTGGTTTTGTTTACATCATGATCACGTAAATATTGAGGTAAAGGTAAAGTCCCACTGATTGTCACACAATGTGTGAAATTTATTCTCCACATTTGACCCATCCCCTGGGGGAGCGGTGAGCGCGCTCGGGAATCACATGGTGATCTAACCCCCCAATTCCAACCCTTTGATGCTGAGTGCCAAGCAGGGAGGCAAATGGGTCCCATTTTTTTATAGTCTTTGGTATGACTCGGCCGGGGATCGAACTCACGACCTCCCAGTCTCAGGGCGGACACTCAGACCACAAGGCCACTGAGCTGGTGTAGAAAAGTCAAAGAAAACGTGATCTGTTTAAGCAGGATTTTGATGGATGGAATGCATGTAAGATGGAAACTGTTAGACCTATAATACTGCTATAAGGTGATACAACATGTAATGATGGGCAATCGTGATCGTTGTCAAAAAGGTGATGGGTGCAACTCTAGTGTGGTGTTTAACTCATGACCTCTAGCTCAAGTTAGCAGGCGACCATGCCCATTTAGGAGACG
>NC_139642.1:63052323-63062323 GCF_964638095.1 Poromitra crassiceps
AAATGTCTGAAATGAAGTGCATTGTACGTTCTGAAATTCACTGTCACGTTTAGGCCAGTCAAACAACTTGGTTATGGTTTGGATTATGGTTTGGGTTAGGCTTAAATAATAAAAACGTTAAATGTGACTCATGGTTGAAACGCAGACTTTGGAAACGCTGTAAGCATGACTGGGGATCGAACACACGGCTCTCTGGTGTGAAAGACACGTGTTTACGCCCTCCATCCACCTCGACCACAACACCCTTACTGGCCACCATGCTATTTCAATAACAGACTCTATGACGTGTATATAAACGTTGATATACATGTATCTATTTCAATAACAGACTCTATGACGTGTATAATGTTGATATACACATTATATCCAGCACCCTGATATGCAACAGATTTTGGTTCAGAAATATCATATCTACGTATCCGTGGTTTGCAGAAACATATAATACTGACATTTTATTCGGGCGATCAGGCTGCCTTCCTACCTGTCTGACAACGTAACAGTTAACGTGAGGCCGGGGACTCAGGGCTGCTGCCTGCTTAGTGATCGTCATCCAAGACCAAGAATAAAGATGTCACGCGCGGCTCGTTTCTAATAATACTTCTGAGCGTCTGTCGACCCACGCAAGATGGCCGTCTGTCGACCCACGCAAGATGGCCGTCTGTCGACCCACGCAAGATGGCAATCCAGTCATGTTGCTTTCTTTGTAAAGAGGAAGCTGTCAGGACTGGAGCTGGTGTGAAGCTGCAGGCAGGGATGGCTGCTGGAAAACACACTGTGAAGGAAGACGTGCCGATATCAGGCCAGACTGAGCAGCAAAGAACACATTAGCATCACTTGAGGAAAACGTGATAAATTCCAGAATAAAGCAAGTTTAGTATCAGTACACGTCGTCCTCCAGCAGGTGTCATTCTCCAGCAGAAACTAGATTGGCATTGCATTTGCAAATGCAAATTGATCTGGATTCTCTCAGTGCAATTTGCATTTCCAGGGGGGTGTTACGAACGGCCACAGTCCAAAATGCCTCAACCAATCAGAACAACGGAATGTGTGACACAGCGCAGAGCGACATGTAAGCAGACTAATGTTTTTTTTAAACAACTTCCATATATATATATATATATATATCTACATCTGGAAGATAACTCTTGAAAAGTGCTTAACGCCCGCCCAACATGACAAAAGAAAGAGGCGTGACAGATATATGAATTGACCAACCACGGACCGCATGTCGGACTTCCGTTCCGTAACAGCCAATCAGATTTCCCTGCATGCTTTCTGTCGGCGGAACTTGGAAATTTTACTTGCGATTAGACCCTCTGTCAGTTATATAAGATATGACCATCCCCCCACAGTTGTTATGAAAAGGTGAAATTAGCTATAGCTAATTAAGCTAATGAATTAAGCTAATTCATTAATCTAAGCTGTAAATATGTTTAATTGCTGGCATTTTAACAGGAACGATGGGACTTCTGAGTCCTGCCTCAAGTGGCCATTCGAGGAATTACAGCTTAAACAAAGACTTCCTCATCTTCAGGGGAAAGGGGGTGGGCTTGCCCACTGGTCTGACCACGTGAGACTATGAGAGCTGTTAGAGCGAGCCAAGGCATTATGTTTGTAGCCTGTTGGGTAGGGACACCTAGTGGTGCTTTGACAGAAGTACATGTTTTGTCCCGGATGTTGAATGTTGGCGTGCGTGGGAGCTGCCCTCTGTTGTTGTTGGAGGAGCAACGGCCTGCTAGCAACGGTTTGGAAATAAATAACACACGTAGAATTCTCTGATTGACCAATTTTGGAAAAGTGTTCAAAGAGAGGGGCCAGATGCAGCTGGCACAGAAACAGAAACATGAGCTCGCTGGCAGAGTCGTCAGGTTCCCGGGCTAGAACCAATAACGTAATACTCTGGACCAATCAAGAAT
This sequence comes from Poromitra crassiceps, assembly GCF_964638095.1. Lineage (NCBI taxonomy): Eukaryota > Metazoa > Chordata > Actinopteri > Beryciformes > Melamphaidae > Poromitra > Poromitra crassiceps. Next base: position 63,054,240 of record NC_139642.1, read on the forward strand.
GAATGTCAGCTTGTCTTGACCTGTCAATGTAACCAATCTCTAACATACCAACCAATCAATGAACAAACCAACATATGATCACCTCAAAGAACCAATCAATGAACAAACAAACCAATTGACCAACCAATCCTTCAAAGATACAAACAAACAAACAACCAATCAACAAGCTGCACCGAGAGCTCCCTGTTTCACTTGCCGGCTGCTTCCATTACCAAATGGCGTATTTTACAGTGGTGTCTTCAAGGACGGTAAAATGTGGGAATGTAGAGGAAAGAGGACTGTATAGGCAGTATGAACCACAACATGCTCTAAGGATGTGGCGGTATGCACTTGCAGGCAACAGGCTAGTGCAGACCATACACTGTAAAAAGATGACCATACACTGTAAAAAGATGGACAGCATGAGCGTGACGTCACCAATTGGTTTGTGGACTCCCATTCGAAGCCTCCAGTTTGGCATTTTGCCCGCTGCCATCTTGGTTCCTGCGCAGCTCGCGTGAGAACACCAGGCTCATCAGGCCTCTGCATCTGGTGATTCCCACCCCTAATCGATACTGTATCGATATTTCCCATATCGATGCGTTCAGTAACACTCAACACTCAGTAGTTTTGACTAAATTTGTCCACTAACTTATCAGTATAAAGTGATGTACATATTATTACACTACCTGGGTGGTACACAGTGTGTTGTATCTTTAGCTCTATTATTTAATTTTGAGTAAATTCTGTAGAATATCGCAATATATCTATATGTATCGCATCGCAATATATTGTGATACAATCGTATCGTGACCCAAGTAGCGTGATACGTATCGTATCGTGAGATCCTTGCCAATACCCAGCCCTACTGCCTGTACGTCTGTTTCTTCACACGTATAAACATGTCTGTAGACTGTGTTCCTGCATGCGTGTGCATAGCATGTGTGTCAATGTTTACGAGTTCATAGAGCTGTAAATTCCACACACGCCTTGTCCGAGCTGGTTTAATGCATGGGGGGTGGGCGGGGGGTTTAATGCGTGGGGGTGGGTGGCGGGTTTGGACACATTTATAAATGAGTCCAATGACACATTTATTGTCAAAGCCAATAAAAAGGAAGGAGAACACGAGCCATACATGTAATTAAATGCTACACCATCAGGAGACAGTCTGTTACTTACTGTATGAGACCACACAGACAGTAACAGACAGTTACATATATGTACTGTATATTTGTCCATAATGACACAGTCACATCAAAAGTGTTAAACCCTTGAGATTTTGTTGCCATCTTCGGTGCTAAGCGCTCATCACTGCTGTGTTTACTGTTGATGTTTCAGATAGCTGTAATTTAATATCACAATACTGTCCTGCAAAAATATTAATGTTTCTTGCATGGTCTTTCACAGTCACTAAAGATAGCTAAAACACACAGTCACTAAAGATAGCGAAAACACACACACAGTAGGACACCCTCAAGGCTGCATTCCTAGCTGCAGATGACATATTCATAAAATCTAATCCGCCTGGCACCGAAACAGGAGGGGAGGGGCAGGGCCCGATCAGACAGGGCAAGTTTTAACAGCCTGGGGCGGCTTTTTGAAATTGTTTTCAATGAGTGTGTTTTGCCTGCTGCTTTTGCCTTGCTGAGTGCCTCGCCTTTCTCCACTATATGTGCCTGAATGTGTTTTTCCTGCTGCTTTTGCCTTGCTGAGTGCCTCGCCTTTCTCCACTATATGTGCCTGAATGTGTTTTTCCTGCTGCTTTTGCCTTGCTGAGTGCCTCGCCTTTCTCCACTATATGTGCCTGAATGTGTTTTTCCTGCTGCTTTTGCCTTGCTGTGTGCCTCGCCTTTCTCCACTATATGTGCCTGAATGTGTTTTGCCTGCTGCTTTTGCCTTGCTGAGTGCCTCGCCTTTCTCCATTCTATGTGCCTGAATGTGTTTTTCCTGCTGCTTTTGCCTTGCTGTGTGCCTCGCCTTTCTCCACTATATGTGCCTGAATGTGTTTTGCCTGCTGCTTTTGCCTTGCTATGTGCCTCGCCTTTCTCCACTATATGTGCCTGAATGTGTTTTTCCTGCTGCTTTTGCCTTGCTGTGTGCCTCGCCTTTCTCCACTATATGTGCCTGAATGTGTTTTGCCTGCTGCTTTTGCCTTGCTGAGTGCCTCGCCTTTCTCCACTATATGTGCCTGAATGTGTTTTTACTGCTGCTTTTGCCTTGCTGTGTGCCTCGCCTTTCTCCACTCTATGTGCCTGAATGTGTTTTTTCTGCTGCTTTTGCCTTGCTGTGTGCCTCGCCTTTCTCCACTCTATGTGCCTGAATGTGTTTTTTCTGCTGCTTTTGCCTTGCTGAGTGCCTCGCCTTTCTCCACTATATGTGCCTGAATGTGTTTTGCCTGCTGCTTTTGCCTTGCTGAGTGCCTCGCCTTTCTCCACTCTATGTACCTGAATGTGTTTTTACTGCTGCTTTTGCCTTGCTGTGTGCCTCGCCTTTCTCCACTATATGTGCCTGAATGTGTTTTTTCTGCTGCTTTTGCCTTGCTGAGTGCCTTGCCTTTCTCCACTCTATGTGCCTGAATGTGTTTTTCCTGCTGCTTTTGCCTTGCTGAGTGCCTCGCCTTTCTCCACTCTATGTGCCTGAATGTGTTTTTCCTGCTGCTTTTGCCTTGCTGTGTGCCTCGCCTTTCTCCACTATATGTGCCTGAGTGTGTTTTGCCTGCTGCTTTTGCCTTGCTGTGTGCCTCGCCTTTCTCCACTATATGTGCCTGAATGTGTTTTTCCTGCTGCTTTTGCCTTGCTGAGTGCCTCGCCTTTCTCCACTCTATGTGCCTGAATGTGTTTTTCCTGCTGCTTTTGCCTTGCTGTGTGCCTCGCCTTTCTCCACTATATGTGCCTGAATGTGTTTTTCCTGCTGCTTTTGCCTTGCTGTGTGCCTCGCCTTTCTCCACTATATGTGCCTGAATGTGTTTTTCCTGCTGCTTTTGCCTTGCTGAGTGCCTCGCCTTTCTCCACTCTATGTGCCTGAATGTGTTTTTCCTGCTGCTTTTGCCTTGCTGTGTGCCTCGCCTTTCTCCACTATATGTGCCTGAATGTGTTTTTCCTGCTGCTTTTGCCTTGCTGTGTGCCTCGCCTTTCTCCACTCTATGTGCCTGAATGTGTTTTTCCTGCTGCTTTTGCCTTGCTGAGTGCCTCGCCTTTCTCCACTGTATGTGCCTGAATGTGTTTTTCCTGCTGCTTTTGCCTTGCTGTGTGCCTCGCCTTTCTCCACTATATGTGCCTGAATGTGTTTTTCCTGCTGCTTTTGCCTTGCTGAGTGCCTCGCCTTTCTCCACTATATGTGCCTGAATGTGTTTTTCCTGCTGCTTTTGCCTTGCTTAGTGCCTGGCCTTTCTCCACTATGTGCCTGAATGTGTTTTTCCTGCTGCTTTTGCCTTGCTTAGTGCCTGGCTTTTCTCCACTATGTGCCTGAATGTGTTTTTCCTGCTGCTTTTGCCTTGCTGTGTGCCTCGCCTTTCTCCACTCTATGTGCCTGAATGTGTTTTTCCTGCTGCTTTTGCCTTGCTGTGTGCCTCGCCTTTCTCCACTCTATGTGCCTGAATGTGTTTTTCCTGCTGCTTTTGCCTTGCTGTGTGCCTCGCCTTTCTCCACTATATGTGCCTGAATGTGTTTTTCCTGCTGCTTTTGCCTTGCTGTGTGCCTCGCCTTTCTCCACTCTATGTGCCTGAATGTGTTTTTCCTGCTGCTTTTGCCTTGCTTAGTGCCTGGCCTTTCTCCACTATGTGCCTGAATGTGTTTTTCCTGCTGCTTTTGCCTTGCTTAGTGCCTGGCCTTTCTCCACTATATGTGCCTGAATGTGTTTTTCCTGCTGCTTTTGCCTTGCTGTGTGCCTCGCCTTTCTCCACTCTATGTGCCTGAATGTGTTTTTCCTGCTGCTTTTGCCTTGATGTGTGCCTCGCCTTTCTCCACTCTATGTGCCTGAATGTGTTTTTCCTGCTGCTTTTGCCTTGATGTGTGCCTCGCCTTTCTCCACTATATGTGCCTGAATGTGTTTTTCCTGCTGCTTTTGCCTTGATGTGTGCCTCGCCTTTCTCCACTATATGTGCCTGAATGTGTTTTTCCTGCTGCTTTTGCCTTGATGTGTGCCTCGCCTTTCTCCACTCTATGTGCCTGAATGTGTTTTTCCTGCTGCTTTTGCCTTGATGTGTGCCTATGTGCCTGAATGCCTCCAGTTGAAAAAAGTTCAACTCAAAGCACACAGCGCCCGACGTCATTTGCGTTTTTCCAGCCGACCAATCGCAATCACCGAGACACCGGCTGTTTCCCATAGCAACAACAATCATGAGGAGTGCCGGTGGTGGAAATGGACGTTGTAATTGGATGTAAGTTAATTTCTGTTACCGCAACAGCGACGATAGAGGCATTATGGAGTACTGTATACTGGACATGCATTGGAAATGATATCTGGTAAGCCTTTTGCTTGTTCCACAACACTGCATTGTCTGCTGAAAGTGCTAACCAGCTGGTTACCGAGCTAACAGCTGCTAAGCTAACGTCAGCTGACAACTGTTGTGATCCACTTTTCATTCGTCCTCACAAAAAGCTAATCTTATTTATTTTTAACTGTATTATAGGCTTCAACAACAACAAAAGGCAGTGCAGTGCGCCGCACGTTTTGCTAGGGCTGCTCGATTATGGCAAAAGATCGCGATCACGATTATTTTGACTGATATTGAGTTCATAATGATTTAACATGATGACTCATTGACTTTGGCAACATTGAACTGATTGAACTTGAAAAAAATAAAACTGGACGTCTTTAAAATAATAATTGAAGTGAAAAACAAATAAAAAAAAAATTCTGATTTTTTTTATCCCATTTTTATCCCCCATTAGTGCTAATTTAATTTATTTATCCTGGTTGCTACTCCACCCTCTGCCGATCTGGGGAGAGCCGAAACTGGCTCCATGCTTCCTCCGAGACATGAGCAGTTAGCCAGCCGCTTCTTTTCACCTGACAGAGGAAGCTTCACCGGTAGGACATAGCACGTGGGAGGTTCACGCTATTCCAACCGGTTCCCCTCCCTCTGAACAGGCGCCCTTAACGACCAGAGGAGGAACCACATCAGCAACCAGGATATTGCATGTTTTGGTGAAGGGGGTTCCTATATGAAGGAAACCCCCGGGAGGCACAGGGAGAACATGCAAACTCCACACAGAAAGGCCATTTTGACGACCCCACCCGGGCGGTGGGCACTCGAGGACATGCGGACGGGCACGCATTCCTTCAGCGTTCACAGCGTCCCAGGTGGGAATCGAACCCAGGACCTTCGAGCTGTGATGCGACAGCGCTTACCACTGTACCACCGTACCCCCCGAAATATGCTAAATTAAAAGTAAAAAAAAAAGCTGCTGGGGTTAGCTCCTGACTTTGGTTCTGTTCCTTTGGGTTTATATTCAACATATATTTCCACACATCCACTCCCACACGACTGATTTACTGACCCCTTCACATCACACCTTTTGTTTCACTTACTTATAATTACTACTTTATATTATTTATATTATACAAAAAAATGTGATTCTATCATTTCTACTTTGCTCCTCCTTTAAAAGCATGTGTGTGTGAGAGAGCTGCAGCTCAGAAGCTGCAACAAAGACGAGACACAAGAGGAACAGGAAGGAGTCGTAAGTCTTCCCACAAATTTACAATGATTCCCTTCTCTCCTCTGGCCATGGGCCTTCACACATATATATATATATATATATATATTACATTCACACACACACACACGCACACACACACACACACACACACATGCACACACACGCACACACAGTGTCCTAAGGCAGAATGCGGTACATCCGTCTCCCTCTCTCTCTCTATTACCTCTCTATTTGATCTCGCCTTTCCTTCTCTCCATTGTCTCTCCTTCCATCACACCCCCTCTTTATCCATTCCACAGCTAACACCTCCCCCTCACACACACATCTCTCTCTCTCTCTCTCTCTCTCTCTCTCTCTCTCTCTCTCTCTCTCTCTCTCTCTCTCTCTCTCTCTCTCTCTCTCTCTCTCTCTCTCTCTCTCTCTCTCTCTCTCTCTCTCTCTCTCTCTCTCTCTCTCTCTCTCTCTCTCTCCTCTCCTTCACCTGACCTCAGCTCAGCTCAGTGCGTTGTGAATGTAATTGGCCTGAGAGCTGATTGGTGGTCCCAGCGTTAATTAGCCGTTGTGGCGGTTGACAGGCGTTTTGATTTGTGGGGGGTGATTAAATTAAACGGCGAGCCCTGTTGGACTAACAGCCTGTGGTGTCTGATGAAACCACCAGTTAGCCCACAGACGGGCCACACTGGCAATACTGGCAATCAAGCAAGGACAAGCCTACAGGCTCTATAGAGAGCCAACGTCTGTAGGGTCCTGTGTGTACCAGCGTCTGTAGGGTCCTGTGTGTACCAGCGTCTGTAGGGCCCTGTGTGTACCAGCGTCTGTAGGGCCCTGTGTGTACCAGCGTCTGTAGGGTCCTGTGTGTACCAGCGTCTGTAGGGCCCTGTGTGTACCAGCGTCTGTAGGGCCCTGTGTGTACCAGCGTCTGTAGGGCCCTGTGTGTACCAGCGTCTGTAGGGCCCTGTGTGTACCAGCGTCTGTAGGGCCCTGTGTGTACCAGCGTCTGTAGGGCCCTGTGTGTACCAGCGTCTGTAGGGCCCTGTGTGTACCAGCGTCTGTAGGGCCCTGTGTGTACCAGCGTCTGTAGGGCCCTGTGTGTACCAGCGTCTGTAGGGCCCTGTGTGTACCAGCGTCTGTAGGGCCCTGTGTGTACCAGCGTCTGTAGGGCCCTGTGTGTACCAGCGTCTGTAGGGCCCTGTGTGTACCAGCGTCTGTAGGGCCCTGTGTGTACCAGCGTCTGTAGGGCCCTGTGTGTACCAGCGTCTGTAGGGTCCTGTGTGTACCAGCGTCTGTAGGGCCCTGTGTGTACCAGCGTCTGTAGGGTCCTGTGTGTACCAGCGTCTGTAGGGCCCTGTGTGTACCAGCGTCTGTAGGGCCCTGTGTGTACCAGCGTCTGTAGGGTCCTGTGTGTACCAGCGTCTGTAGGGCCCTGTGTGTACCAGCGTCTGTAGGGCCCTGTGTGTACCAGCGTCTGTAGGGCCCTGTGTGTACCAGCGTCTGAAAAGTATGAATAGTGGTGAACGGCGACAGACCATCATTTTTGCATACCGTTTGAATTGTGCCACGAGGTACACTTATGATGTTTGTCAATTTAACCCATTGATATACCTGATGCAGCATTTGTGTGTGTATCCCTTTAAGACGGCAAACCGCATCACGCAGTTCGCTGTCTTAAAGGGATACACACAAAAATGAGGGATATAGATGCAAATGCTGCATCAGGTATCAATGGGTTAAAAGAGAACTTTGCAAGTCAAGAAAGTCGCAGTTTGTGGTGAAACTGTTGCACTATAAGTTATAAATCAGAAAAACTATATACACAACCAGTCGCATAAGTGACGTCTCTCCCGCCAGATGTAGTTGATTGAGCGGTTTCATACAAAACTAAACGTTACGTTTCAGTTTTACGAACAAAATGCGGCTTTCTTGAGATGCAAAGTTATCTGTTAAATTGAGAGAAAAATCATGTGTGTATTTCGTGGCACTCAAACGCGATCGAAAAAATGATTGTCTCTCGCCGTTCACCCATTACCTGCCAGGCTGCCAACATTGACTAGCAAATGTGTCTGTCTAGCTAGCGGGCTGAACGACCTAACCAACCCTTGTCCTGAAACACATCAGATATCTCATGCTGAGCTGAAGCGAGCCAAGATGTTTTAGGTGTGTTTGCAAGCGACCTCTAAAGCATAAAGACCACTCACGTGTTTATATATAAAGCATAAAGATTCTCCCATCTCAGATCCAGGCTGAACATCAGCCCATTCTGATTGCTGGCCTGGCCTGCATGTCCCCGTTATTGATTTAGTCACAACATTTAAGATTGAATCTGAAAACGGTCTTATTTCTTCAGGCAGCAGTATTGAATTCAGGGGTGAAAGCAAAAGAAAATAACAAAATAAAAAATAACAATTGATAAAGCAGCTATGACCAGTAGAAGGCAGGGATGAT
>NC_139642.1:63067323-63074823 GCF_964638095.1 Poromitra crassiceps
AACAAATAATTTCACATTTTTGTATTTTAAAAATAGCTTTGTAATAACCTGTAGTTTAGGCACAGCTGAAGGTGAGAAAGGCGTTCCAAAACTTTGTCATCTTGGGACCCAAAAGATACATTTGGTGTCTCCCTGGGACCCAAACTCACACACACATATGGTAATGAGTTGCCATGACGACCCCCCCCCCCCACCCCCCAGCCAAGAGAAGCACAGTGAAACCACCTCGGAGGCAAGATGTAACGTACTTGGCTGCAGCCGCATATAAACAGCACACAACTCACCTCCTCTCTCTCTGGGAAACGCACAATGTTCTTTGTGATTTTCACGAAGTCAGGAGTCAAGGACAGGCTGATAAAAATAGCGGAGACACTTCATTCATTTCAATCGAGTGAAAACCAAAACAAGGAAGTCAAGCGCGTGCCGTCTATATAGCCAATCAGACTTGCGCAATACTACAGACGTATTTGTATTTGTATTTATTGATTTATTTGAGGGACAGTGCACATTAATTAACATGACTGTAAACATGCCAGTGTTAGCCAAACGGCTAATTTTCAACTGTTGTCCCTTGGCCAGAACTTAAGATAGCCATTAAAAGCAAGCAAGCAAGCATTAAAAACAAACACCAACAATAATACACACAAGCAAATAAAAATGTAAGTAAAAATAACATGTAGCAGGCCAAAGCAATTGGCACCATGCAAATTAAAACAGATTATACAGGCAGACAGACCAGCACAGACAGTTAAAACATGCCAACATTCAGACCACATTATAAATAAAACCATAAACATGCTATGATCAAGCAAAGACAAACAGGGACATACACAGGGATTTCAAAACAACAACAACAACCACAACAACAACAGTGCAGTGAAAGAAACAGGCCAGCAGATGGCGGCAGACAGAACAAGCATGTGCCTAGGTATGCTGGCAGGTCTGGTTGTTGTTCAACCACATTTTAAAATTACGTGCGAAAGAGCGATAAGAACTACTATTACGTATAGTTAAAGGTATGGTGTTCCAAGATTGGGAAGCTCTTACTGCGAAGGTTGCCTGGCCGAAAGATGTTTTCCTCCTTGGGACAAGTATGTCGCCTCGTAGGCTTGATCTTGTTAGCCTATTCCCAGGATTTTTCTGGCGGATAAATTTGGTAAATGGAGGAGGTGCTAGGCCATTGAGAATTTTGAACATTAAACAACCATTGTGAAAGTTAACAAGATTTTCCCAGCAAAGGAGACCATATTTGGGGAGTATATTACAGTGATGGTAGCTTTTTGGTTTATTGTCCAGGACCTTGAGAGCTTGTTTATATACAGATTGTGCAGATTTTATTGATGTATCAGTGGTAAGAGACCAAGAGGTTAGACAGTATGTTATATGTGGAAAAATCATAGCATGAAAGAAAATCTTTGCTGCTTCTGGTGTCAGGCACTTTCGAATATGTCTGAAGTTGTTTAGGTTGAATTTTGTTCTTGCAACAACTTGTTTAACCTGTTTTTTGAAGTTGAGAGTCGAGTCCAGGATTATACCAAGGTATTTGAAACTAGAAACCACTTGTAGCTTCTCACCTGATACGTATACAGAGGTTTGAGAGACATCATTTGCTCTTTTTGTAAAAAACATACAGACCGTTTTTTTTATGTTAAGGTGCAGACAAGAGTCTGCAAGCCATTTTGTGACACCTTCCATGGTCTGTGTGAGCTTACGAGCAGCTTCTTCACAGTTTTTCCCATGCATATATATTACTGTGTCATCTGCGTACATTTGGATGTCGGCTCCAACACATGTTGAAGGCAGATCATTAATATATAAACTAAAAAGGAGCGGCCCCAGGATAGAGCCTTGAGGCACTCCGATGTCACAAGTGAGAGTGGGTGACACTATATCCTTAATCTTGACACGCTGATTTCTGTTTTCAAGGTACGATTTGAACCAACATAAAGTGGAAGAAGAAAAATTAAATTGTGCCATTTTATTTAGAAGGATGTTATGGTCGTAGTCGGTGACACTAGACATTTCACCAGGTAGCAGACACTGCTGCTCGCCGACACTTGAAAGTGTCGACTCAAGTCCTCATTTCTGTCGGCGACCGTTTCAAAAGTGTCGGCAGACGAAGCATAAATTGGGCTTTAGAGACCCTCTCTCTGTATGAAGAGAACGTTGGCGGCTCAGAGACAGCGTGATGTGACTGGCAGGCTGCAGCAGTGGAGGCTGACCTGTTATAGTGTTCAGGCTAAAATCAGACTAGAGCAGAGTAGGATAGGCCAGATTAGGCTGTAGATTAGCTAGATACTATGTCCCAGTTAGCTCTGGTTAATGCTTAGAGTAGTCAGTTGTCTGATCTTCTCCCCCCCCCCCCTCTCTCTTTCCCCCTTCCCCCGCTTCTTCCCTCTTCCTGTTCTCCTCTCTTTCCATGCTCTTTCCTCCCCCACATCCCACCGCCCCCCCTCCCTTCTCCTGCTCTCTCCTCCTTCTCCCCCCCTCTGCTCCTTCTCCTCTTCTCCCCTATTTCTCTTTTCCCCTGAATCCCTGCCACTTCCTGCTCTCCCTTCTCTCACATTCCCCCTGCTCTCCTTCCCCTGCACCTCTACTCTCTGTCCTCCCCCCTCTCTCACATTCCCCCTGCTCTCCTTCCCCTGCACCCTCCCACCTCTCCTTCTCTGCCTCTCTCCTCCTCTCTGTCCTCCCCCTCTCTCACATTCCCCCTGCTCTCCTTCCCCTGCACCCTCCCACCTCTCCTTCTCTGTTCTCTCCTCCTCCACATTTCCCATTTTCTCCCCACCCTCGCCCTAATCCGGGCCCGTATCCTACTCCCTCCCTCCACCCTAGACCCTACCTCTACTCTACCTCCCCTGTACCCTTCCACCTCTCCTTCTCTGTTCTCTCCTCCTCGCTGTCCTCTCCCCTCTCTCACATTCCCGCTGCTCTCCTTCCCCTGCGCCCTCCCACCTCTCCTTCTCTGTTCTCTCCTCCTCTCTGCCCTCTCCTCCCTCTCACATTCCCCCTGCTCTCCCTCCCCTGCACCCTCCCACCTCTCCTTCTCTGTTCTCTCCTCCTCCACATTTCCCATTTCTCCCCACCCTCGCCCTAATCCGGGCCCGTATCCTACTCCCTCCCCTCCCCCAACCCTAGACCCTACCCCTACCCTGGCTCTCCCTCCCCTGCACCCTCATCTCTCCTCCTCTGTTCTCTCCTCCTCCACATTTCCTATTTTCTCCCCACCTCCCCCCTCTCCTCCCTCCCCCCTCTCCCTCCCTCCTCCACTCTCCTGCTTTCTTCAAATGTTCAAATGTTATCTTTATTCTGTATATTCTTGTTACTGTGTGTTAGCTAGAATCAGCTAGACATACTTTCTGTGAAGCCCTCTGAGACATGCTTGTGAATTAGGGCTATATAAATAAACTTGACTTGACTTGACTTGACTTGACTTGAGAAGCAGATAGCTGCCTTGGCAAAAGAACACCCGGTGCACCATACAGTATACACACATTCAGGCTTTCTATCGTTTCTATGGTTGTTGCTATGGACGCTGCAATCACTCAAACTACAACTGTAGTTCTTCTGGTTTGCATATATCTATATTTTAACATATTGTCAAGCTTGGTAGGCTATATACTTCGTCTGGATGTTTTTGTGTGTGTGTGAACACATCCCCGGAGAATTTATGCGCATTTGGCCTGAACTGTGAAAACTAGATGCAAGATGAGTTGATACACGCACACGCGCACACACACACACACACACACACACACACACACACACACACAATAAAGAGCTATAAATAGGTGAACCAGGACAAATACAGTGTCTCGTTTTCGCTGACGTCACCTTCATGACACCATAGCTCCAGGGCTGTTCCCAACGACAGGAACACACGGCTACTCAGAGTGAGAGAGAGACACTGCTTCTCTGAGAGAGAGAGAGAGAGAGAGACACCACTACTCTGAGAGAGAGAGAGAGAGAGAGAGATAGAGAGAGAGAGACACCGCTACTCAGAGAGAGAGAGAGAGAGAGAGAGACACCGCTACTCAGAGAGAGAGAGAGAGAGAGAGAGAGAGAGAGAGAGAGGAATGCAGACAGACAGACCTAAAGTTCTCTTCCCTCTAAATAGGGTTATGTATCCTGTGGGTTAAGTGAGGACAAACTGTTGTAGAGCAGCAGGAGAGCATTGAACACATGGTCCATAACACTATCAGTGAGTTGAATTGACCCGTCTTCTCATGAAACGTTGGTATGATATCTGACCCAATGTCTTCTCATGAAACGTTGGTATGATATCTGACCCAATGTCTTCTCATGAAACGTTGGTATATCTGACCCAATGTCTTCTCATGAAACGTTGGTATGATATCTGACCAAACATCTTCTCATGAAACGTTGGTATATCTGACCCAATGTCTTCTCATGAAACGTTGGTATGATATCTGACCAAACATCTTCTCATGAAACGTTGGTATATCTGACCCAATGTCTTCTCATGAAACGTTGGTATGATATCTGACCAAACATCTTCTCATGAAACGTTGGTATATCTGACCCAATGTCTTCTCATGAAACGTTGGTATGATATCTGACCAAACATCTTCTCATGAAACGTTGGTATATCTGACCCAATGTCTTCTCATGAAACGTTGGTATGATATCTGACCAAACATCTTCTCATGAAACGTTGGTATATCTGACCCAATGTCTTCTCATGAAACGTTGGTATATCTGACCCGTCTTCTCATAAAAGGTTGGTATCATATCTGACCAACATCTTCTCATGAAACGTTGGTATGATATCTGACCCGTCTTCTCATGAAACGTTGGTATGATATCTGACCAACATCTTCTCATGAAACGTTGGTATGATATCTGACCAAACGTCTTCTCATGAAACGTTGGTATGATATCTGACCAAACATCTTCTCATGAAACGTTGGTATGATATCTGACCCAATGTCTTCTCATGAAACGTTGGTATGATATCTGACCCAACATCTTCTCATGAAACGTTGGTATGATATCTGACCCAACATCTTCTCATGAAACGTTGGTATGATATCTGACCCAACATCTTCTCATGAAACGTTGGTATGATATCTGACCCAACATCTTCTCATGAAACGTTGGTATGATATCTGACCCAATGTCTTCTCATGAAACGTTGGTATGATATCTGACCAAACATCTTCTCATGAAACGTTGGTATATCTGACCCAATGTCTTCTCATGAAACGTTGGTATGATATCTGACCAAACATCTTCTCATGAAACGTTGGTATATCTGACCCAATGTCTTCTCATGAAACGTTGGTATGATATCTGACCAAACATCTTCTCATGAAACGTTGGTATATCTGACCCAATGTCTTCTCATGAAACGTTGGTATATCTGACCCGTCTTCTCATAAAAGGTTGGTATCATATCTGACCAACATCTTCTCATGAAACGTTGGTATGATATCTGACCCGTCTTCTCATGAAACGTTGGTATGATATCTGACCAACATCTTCTCATGAAACGTTGGTATGATATCTGACCAAACGTCTTCTCATGAAACGTTGGTATGATATCTGACCAAACGTCTTTTCATGAAAGGTTGGTATGATCTCTGACCAAATGTCTTTTCATGAAACGTTGGTATGATATCTGACCAAACGTCTTTTCATGAAACGTTGGTATGATATCTGACCAAATGTCTTTTCATGAAAGGTTGGTATGATCTCTGACCAAATGTATTTTCATGAAAGGTTGGTATGATCTCTGACCAAATGTATTTTCATGAAACGTTGGTATGATATCTGACCAAACGTCTTCTCATGAAAGGTTGGTATGATATCTCAGTGTTTCCCATACATTGATACATTTATGGTGCACGGCCACAACAACAGATGTTGACAGAGTTTTTTCCCCTCGCATACTGTCACTTTAAATCTGTGGAAACAAGCATCACAGCTCAGCTCACAGCCCCCTCCTTTCTGTTACGTCTTCTGTTCCTGTTACGTGATGACGTTACGTCATCACACTCAGACACATGTGCCCAAATGTTTTGATTTTGTGCGACGTGCCGCGTGGCATATAACGTTAATGTCGACTGCATAGCCCTCATGTGTATGGACGCAACGAGGTACAATAATCAAAGGTTTGAAATACCTTTGATTGACAAAACAACCATTATATAACCGTGCACATTTGTGATTCAATAGCGCTCGCTATTGGTAACGTTAAATGTGGGAATTCCCAAAAATATGCGTGAATCCCACTATCCCGCGCCAAAATTCAGGCCCTGAAACCCCACCCACTTTGGATTTAAGCCACACCCCATGTGCACCATAGAGTAGCCTATTGAAGGCAAGGCAAAAGACAAAGCTCTGCTGCCTTTTTGAGAATAGCACTGCCGCCATTCTGGCCCCAGCAGGGGGGAGGGCACTCCTTTCATTGGGGCAACAGCACATAACCATGACAGCCAATCAGAGGTCATCTCCTCCAGCACCAATGGCGGATTTGCTGTGTGCTGATGTTGCAATAGAGAGCCGCAGTAACGAGTCCGGAAATCATCGATGCTAACAGCCCTGGTTCAACACAGTTTTCGCCTATGGGAGTTTTGAATGGGTTTTTGGCGCGATGCTTCTAATAAGCTCTCTGGGCAACGCTGGCTTAATCAAACGTGAACCAGATGGTAGTAACATCATCTTCACACATGAAGACCACTTTTATGAGTTTTGAAGCTTTTATGTGCCGTTAAAAGGACAGCTAGCTAGCAAACGGCTAAATGAGACTACACTTTTGAGTCGATGGGGATATATACGTCAATAACGTCACCACTTCAAAGGGCGAACACGGAAATTCTCTTTCCCTCACCTGGTTCAGCCCCGTTCAGCGCGGGGTAATCAGTGCACTGCACACATCAACAACAGTCCAGGTTGAGTGCTGACGTGACGTGGAAGCCTATGCGACAGTGTGTAGTTCTGGATTAGCTTAGCTCGAGCATTTTACTTCTAGAGCTCGCATTTACGCTTCAAAACTCATGAAAGTGGTCCTCATGTGTGAAGATTATCCCGCTGAACCTTGGTTCGCGTTTGATTAAACTTGCGTTGCCCAGAGACCTTATTTGAAGCATCGCGCCAAAAACCCATTCAAAAATCCCATAGACAGAAACAGTGTTGAACCAGGAAGTTCGGGACTTCCGCATTCAGCCTACAAAAATACGTCATCCCTGCGGCTCTCTATGGAACAACCTATTAGCATTTGGTTCTCAATGTACGTTCTTTATTATATATGCATTATGCATATTTATTTATATGCATCGCACACATGCACTTACCCACAGGACCACAAGAGGTTGCATTTGTGCACGTTGGTTGTTTTCACCACCTTGAAAATCAACCAATTTGAGTGTGTGTGTGTGTGTGTGTGTGTGTGTGTGTGTGTGTGTGTGTGTGTGTCTGTGTGGGTGTTTGTGTGTGTGTGTGTGTGTGTGTGTGTGTGTATATGAGTACGGGGTGTGT
>NC_139642.1:63077323-63102323 GCF_964638095.1 Poromitra crassiceps
TCTGCTCTGTGATCCACCCTGCAGTGAGTCAAAGTTAGCTCACTCTGGTGCAGACTGATGCATTCTGCTCTGTGATCCACCCTGCAGTGAGTCAAAGTTAGCTCACTCTGATGTAGACTGATGCATTCTGCTCTGTGATCCACCCTGCAGTGTGTCAAAGTTAGCTCACTCTGATGTAGACTGATGCATTCTGCTCTGTGATCCACCCTGCAGTGAGTCAAAGTTAGCTCACTCTGATGCAGACTGATGCATTCTGCTCTGTGATCCACCCTGCAGTGTGTCAAAGTTAGATCACTCTGATGCAGACTGATGCATTCTGTCCTGTGATCCACCCTGCAGTGAGTCAAAGTTAGCTCACTCTGATGTAGACTGATGCATTCTGCTCTGTGATCCACCCTGCAGTGAGTCAAAGTTAGCTCACTCTGATGTAGACTGATGCATTCTGCTCTGTGATCCACCCTGCAGTGAGTCAAAGTTAGATCACTCTGATGTAGACTGATGCATTCTGCTCTGTGATCCACCCTGCAGTGAGTCAAAGTTAGATCACTCTGATGCAGACTGATGCATTCTGCTCTGTGATCCACCCTGCAGTGTGTCAAAGTTAGCTCACTCTGATGCAGACTGATGCATTCTGCTCTGTGATCCACCCTGCAGTGAGTCAAAGTTAGCTCACTCTGATGTAGACTGATGCATTCTGTCCTGTGATCCACCCTGCAGTGAGTCAAAGTTAGCTCACTCTGATGCAGACTGATGCATTCTGCTCTGTGATCCACCCTGCAGTGAGTCAAAGTTAGCTCACTCTGATGCAGACTGATGCATTCTGCTCTGTGATCCACCCTGCAGTGAGTCAAAGTTAGCTCACTCTGATGCAGACTGATGCATTCTGCTCTGTGATCCACCCTGCAGTGAGTCAAAGTTAGCTCACTCTGATGCAGACTGATGCATTCTGCTCTGTGATCCACCCTGCAGTGAGTCAAAGTTAGCTCACTCTGATGCAGACTGATGCATTCTGCTCTGTGATCCACCCTGCAGTGAGTCAAAGTTAGCTCACTCTGATGCAGACTGATGCATTCTGCTCTGTGATCCACCCTGCAGTGAGTCAAAGTTAGCTCACTCTGATGCAGACTGATGCATTCTGCTCTGTGATCCACCCTGCAGTGTGTCAAAGTTAGCTCACTCTGATGTAGACTGATGCATTCTGCTCTGTGATCCACCCTGCAGTGAGTCAAAGTTAGCTCACTCTGATGTAGACTGATGCATTCTGCTCTGTGATCCACCCTGCAGTGTGTCAAGGTTAGCTCACTCTGATGTAGACTGATGCATTCTGCTCTGTGATCCACCCTGCAGTGTGTCAAAGTTAGCTCACTCTGATGCAGACTGATGCATTCTGCTCTGTGATCCACCCTGCAGTGAGTCAAAGTTAGCTCACTCTGATGCAGACTGATGCATTCTGCTCTGTGATCCACCCTGCAGTGAGTCAAAGTTAGCTCACTCTGATGCAGACTGATGCATTCTGCTCTGTGATCCACCCTGCAGTGAGTCAAAGTTAGCTCACTCTGATGCAGACTGATGCATTCTGCTCTGTGATCCACCCTGCAGTGAGTCAAAGTTAGCTCACTCTGATGCAGACTGATGCATTCTGCTCTGTGATCCACCCTGCAGTGTGTCAAAGTTAGCTCACTCTGATGTAGACTGATGCATTCTGCTCTGTGATCCACCCTGCAGTGAGTCAAAGTTAGCTCACTCTGATGTAGACTGATGCATTCTGCTCTGTGATCCACCCTGCAGTGAGTCAAAGTTAGCTCACTCTGATGTAGACTGATGCATTCTGTCCTGTGATCCACCCTGCAGTGATTTTTTTTTAATAATCAAATAAAATATAATGGAAGTACATGCAGTTGTTTATTTTAATTATGGATCATAATACAATGCAATTCCAAATGCACTTTTATTTTAAAAGTAGCCATACTGAGAAAAAAGAAAGTGAGAAAAAATAAATCATGTATTGCGGAAAAAAGTGATGCATCGAGATGCATCGATAATCGTAATCGAATCGAATCGTAGCCCTCTGAATCGTAATCGAATCGAATTGTGAGGCCAGTGAAGATTCACAGCCCTAAATGAAACGTTCTAATATATTTGGTCGTGGCTACAAAAATGCTCGCTCTGCGTTCTGCACACTGCGCTCTGCAGTGTGAGAGGTTCAAAGACGGCCATCGTCACAGATAGCCTGAGGACGAATTCTGAGAAATCTAGCGTGACAATCTCAGTGTGACTGCTGCTACGACGATGTCTGACAACAACCAATAGAAATGCAGCATGTTCATACAGTATCAGTATAGAAATGCTCGTAGAGGCTAATAACGACGTTACCTCGAGCTCTGTCGCAAACTTGACATCCCCATCGTGGCCTCGGTTCCCGAGCCATGAGCGAGTCCACATTCTCTTCTTCTTGAGATGTTTTTCCACACATAGATTCCACTCTGAAAAGGCCCGTTCTCATTTAGTTTTTCTTCATCTACCACTATAGTGGCGTAGATGGATGATGCACGCTGTGTGCCGTTGGGCGCACACTGACGATGGTAGACTCTTATGTATTGACGCGCGTCTCACCTGCGAGCCAGTAGGTGGCATCATCGTACAGTCGACACACGTCGAACCTGATGTCGTACCCAAGTTTATTAGACCCAAGTGGCACAGTGTGGCCTGCAATGAACTTATGAGATTGCTAAAATATGACAGTCTGTAGGCGGCTTTAGAGATGTAAGAAGCGTTCCATCAGCTGCTGCCATGCGGTCTGTTTAGAACACCGTATAGCTAAAACTAATGATGTGCTGTATTACCACACTCCTTTATCTATTAGCATACAGTATCAGCATTGATTAGTTGCTATGATCACTTTAAACAGGCGATGCAATATGACAAAACACAATGAAAACGTTCCTTCATAGTTAATAACTAATACAAATATAGAGGGTGTCTAAGAAATAGATATAGATTAACGTTACTCAGGGTAACAGGAAAATGTTGCTAACATAGGCACGCAATAATAACTAAGCTATTTTTCAGTGAGAGTACAACAGTCCCAAATCTCAAGTGCGAGTCAAGTCTCAAGACACTGTGTCCAAGTCGAAGTCCCCATCTCTGTCGGTGATATATGACATCATAATAGTAGGAACCTGGAAACCAGGCTGGCCCGTTCCAGAACTGTATGACATCATCAGTGACGTGTCCACTTTCTTTTTCTTTCTTGGGGGCAGACATAGAGAGACACCCTCTTATAGACGCCTCGGCCCCAAAAAACAAATTAGTGTAAATGGTAAAATGGTAAATGGCCTGCATTTATATAGCGCTTTTATCCAAAGCGTTTTACAGTCAGTAGGTACATTCACCCATTCACACACCGATGACGGCAGGTTACCTAGGCTGGCACACCAACGGGAGCAATTCGGGGTTCAGTGTCTTGCCCAAGGACACTTCGACATGCAGAGTGGAGGAGGCGGGAATCGAACCACCAACCTCTTTTATCCAAGGCGATTAGTGGACGATCCGCTCTACCTCCTGAGGTATAGCCGCCCCATAGTCTAATGTGTGTGAATGACGGGAGAGATGATCAGAGGGGCGGAGTTTTCACCACCATCATTACGACAGGAACTCTCTCTTTCCTGAGAGCCTCCTCCAACTTCTCCACAGCTCTCATCACAGTCCCATATGATGAGTGATGGGCATTGGTGGGTGGAGGAGTGTTCAGGGATGGGAAGCTTTGGAGGAGGTGGAGGTGGTGTTCAGTGCATGAGAGCTGCTCCACCTCAATGCTTCTCTTCCTCTGTCTGTTGTTTTCTGCTTCTCTTCGATCGTCTCAATGAGCTCAGCCTGGCCTCTCTGCACAGACTGCATCAGAGCAGTGAAGACCTGCACACTGTCTGCTATCTCTCTGTCTGCATCTTCCTTGCTGAGCTCCACTGAGTGTTTGATCTCCTGAATCTTCAGCTGTCTCTCCTGGATCATCTGCCCAACTTCAGCCTCTGTCTTAGGCCTACTACTCACTGACTTTCTGAACTGAGCAGCCATCTCAGATATGAAAGTATTCACCTGCAAGCTAGGTCTTCTGTCAAAAACCTCTTGACACATGGGACACTGGCATGGGACATTAACATCCCAGTGCTGAGTGATAGTTTTTGCAGTTGTGTCCGCATGGTGTGAACACATCCAGACAGATGGGACATCGAAACTGCTCTTCAGATAGGAGACAGCTGGCAGCAGACATAATATAGACACTGAGAACAAAAGTGAAAGCGTGTGCGGAGTCGTCTCTTTATAACCTCGACAGGGAAGGATTTATGACATCACAATTCAATCTATGACATCGCTGATGATGTCACAATATCTATGACATCGTTAATGCTCAACTGATGACATCACTGATGGCATTATCACCGATGACATCACAATTGCTCTAGTCAATACCATGGAAACGTAAACTGAAACTAGCACGAGTGACATTTGTTTAGGAACCTACAGCAGAACCTAAATCAAACTTCTTTTACGGGTTACTCAGTGTTTTGGATTCGAGTTTACAGATACAGATTAAAATATTTGTAACTTTTGATCTGGGCAAGCTATCTCAGTCATTCAAAGGGTTATATACTGTATATATAGGCTATAGGAGAGTGTTTCTATTTCATGGAAATATATTTAAAAAAAAATGAAAAATGTCAGATTGTGTTTTTGCAGGCCACCACACATATTCTACATCTGCGTGGCTTGCTGGCATGTGAGAAGTGAGTCTTCATTAGTCTGTGTCTGTGCGGTGTGTGTGTGTGTGGTGTGTGTGTGTGTGTGTGTGTGTGTGTGTGTGGTGTGTGTGTGTGTGTGTGTGTGTGTGTGTGTGTGTGTCTGTGCGTTGCTGCCTGCCTTTGTCATGCCGATGCAGCGAGACAAAGCAGCCGGACAGAGATGTGGAGGAAGCTATTCACACGCCAACGGCTGCTGACACTTCACCCACATCCACTCCCGCCTCAGCTTCTTTCCCACAGTGAGAAGAAGGCTCATCTCCCTCCGGTAACCGTCCATAAGGACCTGCTGTACTGTGGATATACTCTATGATGTGGTTTCATGTGCGTCTCGTCAATGCTTTTCTTTAATTAGTTGTTGTTTGTTGTAATCGCACTATGTTTACTGCGGGTGATGTGGTCTGAATGTGTGTGATGCGCTTTATCGTGATGCGCTTTACTGTTTGTGTGTGATGTAACTATGAAGCAGTGGCTTTTACATGGTCGCGTGGCATTTGAAAATTCTATTCTATTCTATTCACAGACAAGACATGAGAGAAACAACACATATTGTCTCTCACTATAACATATTCATTTCTTAACCAACCTAAACGTAGGCTAATCCCAATCTTAATTCTAAACCTTAACCCTAAACTATCCATAACCTTGACCCTTGCCTGAACATAAAACCAAAGCAGCCTCGTCGACAGAATAAAATGTCTGCCTTGCATATTACTGCAATCCACAGATACGTAGAATATGAACATTTCTGAGAATCTGAACCAAAGTAACGTTGCATGAGATCACGTTTCTAGATATGTGTATATGGATCTGCTCATCTGCCTGATCTGCTCAACTGGCCACAGTGGATGATGCACGAGCAGGTCCACCATCTTGGATAGTGGCTACCCCACGTGGACAAACCATATTAGCAGGGGTGCCCAAATTCTTTCCCATGAAGGGCCAAAACTCAATCTGGGTGGAGGGCCGAGGGCCAAAAATAAACGTTGTGGAATTACATTAAAATGTATTGTGTTTTATAGAAAATTAACATTCTAAATCTAAAATAACATTTCAATATAATAATCTACTTTATATATGTTTGGTAATTGTAATAATTTGCAAATTGTTATATATATTTAAAAAAACATCTGCATTTGTGGGGAGCTTAAACATTTAATCACTAAACACCCAGTTAAAAACAGTTGTATTTTCCAACCTTTGTAATCAAGAGAGAAATTTAACTTAATTCACAACTTGAAAAATCCTCAAGGTACTTTGAAAATCAGCTTTATTGTCCATCTTTTGTAAACAATTTGCCATGACAATTTGCAGGGATGCAATCTCAGGAGTGAACAAAGTATCCACAGCCACATTCAGACACTGTTTCACAAAGTCACCACATGAAAAAGCTCGTCCACCCTTTGCAAGCAGTGCAGATATCTGATAACTTGCCTGAGTTGCATTCTGGATAAAAAATCTAAAAAAAAAAAAAAAAAAAATCCGTGGCGGGCCAAAACAAACTGAGCCCGCGGGCCCCAAATTGGTCAGCACTGCATATTAGCATTGCGTTTGACTATCCGATTTGCATCCCCCCCGGCATTTGTTTACTTTGCGGAAGTTAAAAGTTTAAATTTACGTTGAGATTGTACGTATTAACACACATTAATTAGACATTTTATTCTGGTGATTGATTGGGTTGACCAAATTCTAATATGAAACCTAACCCGGCCTCTCACTGATTATAACTCTGCTCAATGTGTGCTGCTCCACTCTGGAGCTCTCCATGGTGCTGAACCAGTGTTGAGGCATTTTGGCCACTAATTAGCCATTTTTGCCTATTTAGTCAGCCCTAATTACAGAATTATAAAATCCGGCTCCGTTAGGTCAGAATGCTCTTTACACTCCCTGAAAGATTCAGCCCGATCGCATGTAAAATGGCATAACTGTGGCCGGACACAATTCTGCTCCCTCCCTCCCTCCCTCCCTCCCTCCCTCACACACACACAGACACTTTACATTCTTATTATAGGATACAAGTACGAGAACACACACACACACAAGCATACACACACACACACACACACACACACACACACACACACACACATGCTGCTGACACGTGGACCCTAGCACAGGACTGTACAAGGCTCTGGCCGCTCCCTCTCTTAAGCTGCAATTATGATAAATGTACCCATTAATCCACTAATGATGGTAATAAAATGTGTGTGTGTGTGTGTGTGTGTGTGTGTGTGTGTGTGTGTGTGTGTGTGTGTGTGTGTGTGTGTGTGTGTGTGTGTGTGCGCGTGCGTGCGCGTGTGTGCGTGCGTGCCTGTGTGTGTGTGTGTGTGTGTGTGTGTGAGCAAGTAGTCTGTCCAAGCCATCATCAGCTAGCTGAAGAGGCACACTGGCCCAAGTGATGAGCACTTAAAGGGGCCACTTTGCCCATTTTCAACCAGTAGTATCTTATATAAGAATGCCAAGTGTCTGTGTGTGTGTGTGTGTGTGTGTGTGTGTGTGTGTGTGTGTGTGTGTGTGTGTGTGTGTGTGTGTGTGTGTGTCTGTGTGTGTGTGTGTGTGTGTGTGTGTGTGTCTGTCTGTCTGCCTGTCTGCCTGTCTGTCTGTGTGAGTGAGCAGAATATTGTCTTCGGCCACAGGCTCACAGCTCTGCCATTTTACGTGTGATTGGGCTGAATCTTTCAGGAAGTGTAAAGAGCCCCCCCTGCAGGTGACCTAACGGAGCTGCATTTTTGAATGAGGTTATGGCTGCATGTGCAGCACTGCACCATGTCTCCACTGTGTGAATCACTTCCTCATCAGCCTGTTTCTACTAAGCTGGATTGTCTGAATTGACCTGATGAAGATACGTCAGCTTAAAGAGGCGGGGCCTGGGTTTAACTGCTGTTAACTAAGCGTTGGCTTCTGTATACGAGGGATCAGCCGAGCAGCATTTTGGTAAACAAACCGCGTCACGACAACGGCAATGGAACCCTATGGAGACCAAGTGGCGCGAGGCTTGTGTGTCTGACTCTAGCCGGCTAACTCTGTTTACATTTTAAAAACTGCGACAGTTCACACAACTTTAACATGACATGCATATATTATACATCAAACTCTTGAGCTAATTCTGCTCTCACTCAGAATGTCAAAATCTAAGCGATATGATGTCTAGTTTTTGAGATATTAACGTTTGTTTGGCACATCTCATACTATTAACTGCCGCGGGGTTCTGGATTTCTGGGTGGCAAGTGACGTCACGCTGATTCGTCCTATATGAGGATATAGAGACACTGCATGAAATAGGCCACGTCCATCACGGGGGAAAAGCCCCGTTCATTTCCACACACCAGCATCATTTTCCTTGAATTAAACATAGCTAACTAAAAGCTGTTGTGTGGTGGGGCTGCGCAGACAACAAATGTAAAAAATCGCCAGTTAAAGTTTTTTTGTACTCCCGAGCAAAACAAGGAAGCCATTGAGAATTGTCGAGAAGAAAAATGTGGATCTAGCTGTCAAGGAAGTAAGTTGGAGTGTTCATCTTCCGTATATACGATCTTTTTGTGCAACACGCAACCATGCACGTGACATAGGAGAACGCCAGGATTGGAGGGGGGGTTCTGTTTTCCCCCGTCTTGGGCGTGGCTTCTGAATGATGACGCGTTACGCAGTGTCTCTATATCAGCCTAAAGAGGCGGGGCCTGTGTTTCTGTATGTGTGTTGTTTAATCACCGCTTCACATTCAACACTCTCCACAAAGCTGCTTTGTTGGGAAACAAAGATGAGGGGTTAGCCCCGCCCATTCAAAAATAATGCCTGTAGAATTGGGAGCCATGAATTCTCCTCTTCACCTCCCCCCCCCCCTCTCTCCTCAGCCAGTGGTTGGTTCCAGTACTCCCACCCCCCCCCCCCACTCCGACCCAGTGGTTGGTTCCAGTACCCCCCCCCCCCCACTCCGACCCAGTGGTTGGTTCCAGTACCCCCCCCCCCCCCCACTCCGACCCAGTGGTTGGTTCCAGTACTCAGTAGTTCTGTGATGAAGTGTGGATGTGAAGAGTTTGGTGCAGCACAGAGTGGAGAGGTAAGGTGTCTGATGGCTGCTGTTAAGCCTATCCTGTTACAGCAAGTACAGGCCCAATACATCCACACACACACACACACACGCACACGCACGCGCGCACACACACACACACGCGCACACGCACGCGCGCACACACACACACACACACACACGCGCACACGCACACACACACTCAAAATGATTATTTCACGTCTTTATCACATCAAATCAACCAAAATGATGATTAGTGAGTGCATTCTACAGAAGGGAGGCACATTGAAATACAATTACAATGTCACCAGTTTCCAGCACATTCTTGAAAATCCAAGCACTTTTCAAAGCTTGAAAATATCACATTAAAATGAAGCGTTTTCAAGGATTTCCAGCACCCGGAGTTCGTCTCAGTTGGGCTTTTGGAGGCCTTTCTTTTCTTTTCTTTTCTTTTCTTTTTTCTGTATAAAGCTGCTGACAGACAATATTTTTGTGCCAATATTCAATATCTTACAATTTACCCATTCACCGCGATTTAGTTTCTGCATGTTCTGCAAACAGGTCGACCATGTTGGATCAAGTTTCCCTCAGAACTCTGATCAAAACCAAAATGCGACCACACTTCAGACGTCCAGACTCCTCTCTCTGACTGAGGAATCTCCGGAGCGCTGTCACGGCATTCCTCCATGTTTTCACTGACCCAAACAACCCCACGCTGCAAGCTGCAAGCACCCAGGAGACTGCTGCTAACAACCCCACGCTACAAGCTGCAAGCACCCAGGAGACTGCTGCTAACAACCCCACGCTACAAGCTGCAAGCACCCAGGAGACTGCTGCTAACAACCCCACGCTACAAACTGCAAGCACCCAGGAGACTGCTGCTAACAACCCCACGCTACAAACTGCAAGCACCCAGGAGACTGCTGCTAACAACCCCACACTGCAAGCTGCAAGCACCCAGGAGACTGCTGCTAACAACCCCACGCTACAAGCTGCAAGCACCCAGGAGACTGCTGCTAACAACCCCACGCTGCAAGCTGCAAGCACCCAGGAGACTGCTGCTAACAACCCCACGCTACAAGCTGCAAGCGCCCAGGAGACTGCTGCTAACAACCCCACGCTACAAGCTGCAAGCGCCCAGGAGACTGCTGCTAACAACCCCACGCTACAAGCTGCAAGCACCCAGGAGACTGCTGCTAACAACCCCACGCTACAAGCTGCAAGCGCCCAGGAGACTGCTGCTAACAACCCCACGCTACAAGCTGCAAGCACCCAGGAGACTGCTGCTAACAACCCCACGCTACAAGCTGCAAGCACCCAGGAGACTGCTGCTAACAACCCCACGCTACAAGCTGCAAGCACCCAGGAGACTGCTGCTAACAACCCCACGCTACAAGCTGCAAGCGCCCAGGAGACTGCTGCTAACAACCCCACGCTACAAGCTGCAAGCGCCCAGGAGACTGCTGCTAACAACCCCACGCTACAAGCTGCAAGCACCCAGGAGACTGCTGCTAACAACCCCACGCTACAAGCTGCAAGCACCCAGGAGACTGCTGCTAACAACCCCACGCTACAAGCTGCAAGCGCCCAGGAGACTGCTGCTAACAACCCCACGCTACAAGCTGCAAGCACCCAGGAGACTGCTGCTAACAACCCCACGCTACAAGCTGCAAGCACCCAGGAGACTGCTGCTAACAACCCCACGCTACAAGCTGCAAGCACCCAGGAGACTGCTGCTAACAACCCCACGCTACAAGCTGCAAGCGCCCAGGAGACTGCTGCTAACAACCCCACGCTACAAGCTGCAAGCACCCAGGAGACTGCTGCTAACAACCCCACGCTACAAGCTGCAAGCACCCAGGAGACTGCTGCTAACAACCCCACGCTACAAGCTGCAAGCACCCAGGAGACTGCTGCTAACAACCCCACGCTACAAGCTGCAAGCGCCCAGGAGACTGCTGCTAACAACCCCACGCTACAAGCTGCAAGCACCCAGGAGACTGCTGCTAACAACCCCACGCTACAAGCTGCAAGCACCCAGGAGACTGCTGCTAACAACCCCACGCTACAAGCTGCAAGCACCCAGGAGACTGCTGCTAACAACCCCACGCTACAAGCTGCAAGCGCCCAGGAGACTGCTGCTAACAACCCCACGCTACAAGCTGCAAGCACCCAGGAGACTGCTGCTAACAACCCCACGCTACAAGCTGCAAGCACCCAGGAGACTGCTGCTAACAACCCCACGCTACAAGCTGCAAGCACCCAGGAGACTGCTGCTAACAACCCCACGCTACAAGCTGCAAGCACCCAGGAGACTGCTGCTAACAACCCCACGCTACAAGCTGCAAGCACCCAGGAGACTGCTGCTAACAACCCCACGCTACAAGCTGCAAGCACCCAGGAGACTGCTGCTAACAACCCCACGCTACAAGCTGCAAGCGCCCAGGAGACTGCTGCTAACAACCCCACGCTACAAGCTGCAAGCACCCAGGAGACTGCTGCTAACAACCCCACGCTACAAGCTGCAAGCGCCCAGGAGACTGCTGCTAACAACCCCACACTACAAGCTGCAAGCACCCAGGAGACTGCTGCTAACAACCCCACGCTACAAGCTGCAAGCACCCAGGAGACTGCTGCTAACAACCCCACACTGCAAGCTGCAAGCACCCAGGAGACTGCTGCTAACAACCCCACGCTACAAGCTGCAAGCACCCAGGAGACTGCTGCTAACAACCCCACGCTACAAGCTGCAAGCACCCAGGAGACTGCTGCTAACAACCCCACGCTACAAGCTGCAAGCACCCAGGAGACTGCTGCTAACAACCCCACGCTACAAGCTGCAAGCACCCAGGAGACTGCTGCTAACAACCCCACGCTACAAGCTGCAAGCACCCAGGAGACTGCTGCTAACAACCCCACGCTACAAGCTGCAAGCACCCAGGAGACTGCTGCTAACAACCCCACGCTACAAGCTGCAAGCACCCAGGAGACTGCTGCTAACAACCCCATGCTACAAGCTGCAAGCACCCAGGAGACTGCTGCTAACAACCCCACGCTACAAGCTGCAAGCACCCAGGAGACTGCTGCTAACAACCCCACGCTACAAGCTGCAAGCACCCAGGAGACTGCTGCTAACAACCCCACGCTACAAGCTGCAAGCGCCCAGGAGACTGCTGCTAACAACCCCACGCTACAAGCTGCAAGCACCCAGGAGACTGCTGCTAACAACCCCACGCTACAAGCTGCAAGCACCCAGGAGACTGCTGCTAACAACCCCACGCTACAAGCTGCAAGCACCCAGGAGACTGCTGCTAACAACCCCACGCTACAAGCTGCAAGCACCCAGGAGACTGCTGCTAACAACCCCACACTGCAAGCTGCAAGCACCCAGGAGACTGCTGCTAACAACCCCACGCTACAAGCTGCAAACGCCTAGGAGACTGCTGCTAACAACCCCACGCTGGAAGCTGCAAGCACCCAGGAGACTGCTGCTAACAACCCCACACTGCAAGATGCAAGCACCCAGGAGACTGCTGCTAACAACCCCACACTGCAAGCTGCAAGCACCCAGGAGACTGCTGCTAACAACCCCACACTACAAGCTGCAAGCAAGTATAGAGGGAGACTTTCTCTGTCTTTCAGCTGCTGCCTTCTGCAGACTTGTAGGCTACTCAAATTGCGGGTGTGTGTTTCAGGTAGAAAAATGCAAACATGCATTTTCAATCTTCGTGTGTTACAATTGTGAAAACGTGAGCTTTTGAAGCCTAAATTTGGAAAAAGTCACGGAAAGATGAGATCATAGCATGTCCTTTACAGGCTGCTTCACAAAGAACACACACAGGGCCGAGTCCTTTACAGGCTGCTTCACAAAGAACACACACAGGGCAGAGTCCTTTACAGGCTGCTTCACAAAGAACACACAGGGCAGAGTCATTTACAGGCTGCTTCACAAAGAACACACAGGGCAGAGTCCTTTACAGGCTGCTTCACAAAGAGCTGTAAACATCGGGCTGTCCCCGAATACCATATTTGGGCTTCCAAGCTTGAGTGACAAGTATTCAAATAGATTTGAAGCTTCGGTTGCGGGACAATGACAACAATGAGAGGCGAGGAGAAGAATTGGACTTAAAAAATGGATTTAAAAATGTATAAATTACAGCCATAACCCATACAAATGTAAGTTTCTCATACGTACAGTAGGCTCCGGTACTGTCACAGCTTCAGTGCTGGTTAGGTACGTTAGACGAGAGCTGTGGCACTGATATGTCACAGGCACAATGTCCTTGTCTAAGATAACAAGTAATAATAATTTATGTTGATGCATAATGAATAATGTTGGATTACTATTTCAAAAGAAATGTAAGAAGAAAAACAAAGCATTCGGATACTGAGTTGGAAATCGATTACCAACGGCATCGAAGCTTCGAAGCATTTGGGTCAGCCCTAAAATGGATGAGTGTTTAGTCCTGTCATGAAGAAACATGCTAATAACACGCTGCTCTGACATGTGCTTGGCATGTTCGTGTTCAACACCGAGACGGCTCTGTGTGTGTGTGTGTGTGTGTGTGTGTGTGTGTGTGTGTGTGTCTGTGTGTGTGTGGGCAGAGGGCAGGATAATGCTCTTTAAGTAGTAATTGTGTTTGTAGTGTTTCCAGCAGCTCGGGGCTGATTTATGAGGCTTGCCAAGGCCGGGCTAACAAGGTCCATAAATCCTCCCCTCCACCTCGCTCCTGTTCATCACCTTGGGACAAGCACACCAGGTTAACGTGTGTGTGTGTGTGTGTGTGTGTGTGTGTGTGTGTGTGTGTGTGTGTGTGTGTGTGTGTGTGTGTGTGTGTGTGTGTGCGTGCGTGCTGTTTGTACACATTTACTGTATTTCACAACGTCACGTGCTGCTTGTAGATTGCTCCACATCGTATTTTGTCTCTTGCGTACAAGTTAAATCAGTCTCTGTCAAAACGTAATTGCATATAAAGTGTTTAACATTTTTTTAATGTATTTTTATTGGCTTTATAGTGTAATATTGCTGCTCTAGCGTGAGGTTTCTGACTCGATTTTTTTCCCCGAGGGCTGAGAACCAGACAAGTATGTGACATTTTTGGGCAAAAATGAGTTCCATATATCAAATGGAAGCTGACCACACTGAACTATTTGGAGCAGAATTACGCCCTTTTGGCCCCAAATACTTCAGGCCCTCATTCATTTCTTCCAAGATAGAAAAATACTTTTTTCAATGAATATCAAAACATTGACAAACATTGTTGTCATCCACTTGTT
Source organism: Poromitra crassiceps (assembly GCF_964638095.1). Taxonomy (NCBI): domain Eukaryota; kingdom Metazoa; phylum Chordata; class Actinopteri; order Beryciformes; family Melamphaidae; genus Poromitra; species Poromitra crassiceps. Next base: position 63,091,421 of record NC_139642.1, read on the forward strand.
TATAGGTTTTCATATAGAGCTAAACAGGCACGTGACTTTTAAATCCAAATATAACGAGTTTTAAGGCTCGAACCAAACCAAAAAGTCTTCCAGAGAATCCTGAGTGACCATCAAATATTTGGTTTAAGCGAGAACCAAAAATAATGGGGCAAACAATCCCCCAACCCCCCCCCCCCCCCCCCACCGTTGTTATTTTTTGATTTAATTTAATCAACAAATTCAGGACAAAGTATGGTGATTTTTTGTTTTGGCTCTCCTGTAAAGTTAGTCAAATATCACTTACGCTCGGCCCCTGATTCTCAAACCTCCTTCTTGTTTTTCCTCTGCCACTATTTTTAGAATTGAGGGTGTAATGCTGACCTGCAGCCTCTGGATGTACTCAACCTCCCAGAGACCTCCTCCTCTTCAACTGGCTGCTAACAACCTCCCAGAGAGCTATCCTCTTCAACTGGCTTCTAACAGCTAGCCTGACCCTTCAATGACCTCTGACCCTGACACTTGACCTCTGCCTCAGCCCAGGCCATAACAGGTTATCTCCCTCCTCTATTGTCCAGGTGCTTTCTGTCCAACAGCTAAGCAGAGATGGAGAAATGACATGTACATATTATTTACCTAAAGAGGCCATGAAACATTTGATCACATGACTCTAGTTCATTTGCATTTCAGGACACTGCTTTCAAGTTTGAAATTGACCTAGATTTGACCTTTTCGCCAACTAGGGCGCTGCTAGATGATGTCACTAGGTTGACTGTACAGTACAGTAGATGATGTCACTAGGTTGACTGTACAGTACAGTAGATGATGTCACTAGGTTGACTGTACAGTACAGTAGATGATGTCACTAGGTTGACTGTACAGTACAGTAAGGATTTGGAACATTTTGATGAATCAAAACGACCACAATCCAAGTCAGAAACACAACAGCATTATGCTGCGAGCCAGGACGAGCTGGCGTGCGGGCACCATACTCGCACGCGCACAAGCAGCTGCCTGGCAACAGCAGAGCTGTTCGTTGCTTTGTAACGGAAACTCATAAAAGTCACTTGAAAACGGCAACCTGGACAATTTATCGGTCAGATCAGCCTCGAGATGCCCAGGAAGGATTCTGGATGAATTATCGCATGTTATTGTGGCATGTTTGGTCGTCTTTTGGCTTACATTGGCTGCAGGGAAATGGATGAGGATATTCACGTTAGGAACTACCCTGCTTCTCCTGTATTGTACGGTACCGTGTAATGCCTGGGGTTGACCAAACTGAACAGTCAAATAATGTTCCATGAGCATAACCGTAATGTTAGGCATATTTACGACTGTTACATTCATTATCCACACAAGACGGTAACGTTATTAGTGGAGCTGGGTGGTAATTTCTATAAATGTAAATACATTTTAGTTAGCCGTGATTAGCATCAAGCTACCGTTTTAATAATGTGAGGTCTCACGGCAGCTAACTGCAGTCAGAGCCTTCTCCCCGGTACCGTGTAATACCTGGAGTTGACCAAACTGAACAGTCACACAATGTTCCATAAACATAACAGTAGTTACGTTAGTATATTTACGACTGTTACACATTATCAACACGAGACGGTAACGTTATTAGTGGAGCTGGGTGGTAATTTATATAAATGTAAATATATTAGTTAGCCGCATATAGCATCAAGCTAACGTTATATTAGGCAGTCTCACCACTGCAGCTAACTGCACTCAGTCAAACAATGTTCCATGACCATAAGCATAGCGGTAGTAACGTTAGGCATATTTGCGACTGTTGTATTACTCCACACAAGACTGTTATTATTACAATAATGTTATTAGCGGAGTTTCCGACCAGGTGGTAAATTGTAAAATTATCTAGGTACAATGCATGAAAACTGGGAGAGTGCAAGACAGATATTTGTGTTAAAATGTAGGGAGTGAAAGTAACAAGTTGTCAGACAGATAAATACTCAGTCAGCCTGAAAATCCTTCTTAAGTACAGTAACAAAGTATTTGTACTTAGTTACTTCACATCTCTGCAGCAGCCCACCACACACAATGGCATCTAAACGCGGTTCAAATCAAATGAAAAGGCTTTGGGCTCAGCCAGAGAACCCACAACACAATCTGGACCTCTGACTCTGAGATGGATAAAGGCCGTGGGTTCAGAAAAGAAGTTCTAGCTCCTATTAAATGTAATAACACAGCAGGATCACAACTGACCTCTTTGGCCGTGGAGCAATTTGATCAAAAGCTGTAGATCTTAGTTGCCATATATACCTGCCAACATTGGGCTGTGAAAAAGAGACAGATTTTCTGGGGTATCTGTGAATGGCCTACCCTCAACATCCCCCCCCCCCATGCCAAATAACACCACAAATTAATAGAATAAATAAAGTAAATTACTTTTAATTAGTTTTAAAATCAGGGCTCACAGTAAAATAAATAATACTATTGGTAAAATAAACATACAAAATGTAGCCTATAAAAGATGTGATCAAAAGTCAACATCTAAAACGACAACTAAAACAACTTGCTAAACGCATGGTGTTGGCTGATGTGGCTAGCGTTTAGAAACGGGAAGGTCTCGCACCAAGTGGACTGAAATTGGGAAGCATATTTCTTCTTCTTGGGACCTGTTTCATCCTTAAGTGTCAAAGTGAGCGGAGCCCATTGACTGTATACATATTTCCCCCAAAATCCCAAATCAGTAACAAGTTTAGCAATCAGGCGCGCCGCCGCCCACCCTACCTCACACGCGCAAGCGCGCACGCACACACGCACGCATGCACACAGACAGACAGACAGACAGACAGACGCACGCGCACACACACACACACACACACACACACACACACACACACACACACACGCAGCTCCCAATGACCAGGACTCATATTACGACTTATTAACAATGACTCTTTTTCCCACTAAGGAGGTTTTCTTGCTGGGGGATAAACAGCCTTTTTATTTGACAGTTCAGCACTAGAATGTGGGATCTCAGAGCAATTAGCAAGTGAGAGAGAGAAAGCCCAGTGTCGACTAAATGAAACTTCTTTTTGCCATGGTAAGCAGTAGCACTGCAGCACTTCAGAGCATCAGTTTGAAAAGTATATTTGGAGGTTGATTATTTGCCTCCCTGGTTAAAGTTTGAGTGGAGCTGACAGGTCGAAATCCATTTTTCTCTCCACACCCTGTGAAATATCTCAAATCCTTCAAGAATCTGGGCAATGCCAAGAGTGCAACCTGCCAAACAATCCATCAACAACATTGTTTGACATGATCATTATTTGAAAACTAGCATGATAGTTTATATATATATATATATATATATATATATATATATAGGGCGAAGAAACATTATCAGTAAACAAGCACTTGCTGTTTACTGAGCTTTTCCCCAAAGGAGAAGAAAAAGCACACTAGACTGTGAAGCACTTTAATTTATTTTAATTATTTTCCTATTTAGCAGGCAGGTCAATTACCAACAAATTTGCAGTCGGCCTGGCAATTGAAATGACAAAAGCAAAAAGACCTTGGTAAAAAAGTCTCTAGCAGAGTTTCAAGGACTCCTCCTCTAGCTAAGCAGTATAGAAGACCAGAGGACATGGACTGACTGTTCTCCCATTCTCATTCCACAACACATTCCCAGAATGGGATGAAGAATCACTCGTGTGGGGAGCGAGGCTTGCTGGGGATCTAAAGGCAATTCGAAGGCATCAAGATAATTTACCATCGCCCTCGGAGACGAGGGGATGCGGTTTCACTGTTGTTTCCTCTCTGTCCTCTGCTCTCCTCTAAACCTTCCTCAGTTCAAGTAGAGACTGCACATCCCCATAAATCATGGGCCGACATGAGGCAGATCACTCAGCATGCCAAGGTCATACTAGAACTAGTAACATGAGGCAGATCACTCAGCATGCCAAGGTCATAATAGCACCTACTAGTAACCCTCGTTTCTTTCTTTCCGCCTCAACTCTCTTGTAGGCCTGCAACTAACGGTTCATTTCATTATCGATTCATCCGAAGATTATTTTCTTGACTAATCCATTAGTCGTTTGGTCTGATGATGTCCTCAAATGTCTTATTTTGTCCTGATCAACAGTCGCATCATCTTTTTACTGTCAGAGAAGACTAAAGAAACCAGACAATATTCACATTTAAGAAGCTGGAACGAGATAATTTTGGTGTTTTTTCCCCCCATATAAATTATTTAAAAACAGCTCTACTCAGTTGTGTCACCACCACCTATTAAAGTGGAAGGAAGCGGGCCTGGCCGACTGGACTTCAGAGCCAGAATACCTCAAAGTGGGACATCAGACAGGCCCTGTCCAAACTGTCCAGGTGTCTCCAGGCCATAGCCAGAGAGACTGAATAGCCAGAGAGACTGAAGGGGACAGGGAGGGGACCTACCACCTCAGGCAGAACTGACATGACAACTGGACTAAAGGCAAATAAAGAGTTCAGTGGGGTAATTCAATCTGGCAGTGAAGCTCTTCCAGACTCAAGCTAAGCTCATAAATCACCGGTCTAAAGCTTTTTAAGAACTCCCATATCCCACACCGAGCAGCCTGATCCACAATTAGACTCTTTGTCAGCGGCTGGACAGGCTGTCCAGAGAATCTCACTCTCCCTCATCACAGTCCAGACAAGACTTATAAGGTCCAGTACCATTATACACAGACAAGTTAATCAGCTTAAGAGGATGAACAGCACATTAAACGTAACGAACTGTGTTCCAGTCTGTCCAATTTCAAACGCTCGTAAATCCCAAGAATAAAGCAAGATGAATCAAAAGCATGCGTTTAGAAGATGTTCAGAGGGAACTTACCCATCTCGTCGTCAATGGCGAAGCGGCCTAGCCCGCTCCCGTCACGGATGGAGTACTGGATCTCTCCGTCTCGGCCGACGTCGTCGTCTTGGGCGGTGACTTGGAGGACGGTAGTTCCCATTCGTGCGTTCTCCTTAACTGTTCCCGTCAAGGCGAAGTGGGAGAAGTATGGAGCGTAAAGGTTTTCATTCACGTCCACCACCTCCAGCTCCACAAAGGTGACGGAGAGGAGAGAGACAGGTCTCCCCTTGTCCTTAGCCCTCACGGTAAGGTTGTAGAACTGCTGGGTCTCGTAGTCCAGCTCCTTGGTCAGCCAAATAGCCCCGCTGGTTTTGTCCACCTCAAACTTCCCGTTGTAGTCATTGACTAGGGAGTACCGGACCTGGCCTCCCAACCCCAGATCTGGATCCTGGGTTTCCAACCAGGCCACAACAGTTCCAACTGGAAGATCTTCCAGAGCCCTGGCATTGTAGACACTGGGGATGAACAGCGGGGGACAGTCGTTGACATCCTCCAATGTGATCTTCAGAGAGGTCACAGAGAACCTCTGGTTCCCTTTCTCTGCCTTGTCTCGAGCCTCAATTTTCAGGTTGAAAGCAGAGACAAACTCTCTGTCTAGCTGCCCGGCAACATAGACTATACCGTTAGTGCTGTTGATACCAAATTGGGTGGTGCTGGTCAAAACAGAATATATAATCTCCCCATTAGGTCCAAGATCTTTGTCAGTGGCCTCGACCTGGATGACATCAGTGCCTATGGCCGTGTTTTCTAGTAGGACAGTTCTGTAGCCTCCTTCTTGCACAAACTGGGGTGCGTTATCATTGGCGTCCTCTATGTAGACAGTAAGCAAACGCCAGGCAGCTTTCTGTGGCGAGCCGAGGTCAAAGATAGTGAAGTTGAGGAGATAGCGATCTCTCTTCTCTCTGTCCATGGGCAGGAAGACACTGATAAGGCCAGTCTCCATGTCAATGGTAAAACAGCTGTCTGTGTTTCCATCTGAAATGGAGTAGAGGATCTGACCATTGAAACCTGCATCCCCATCGTAGGCAGTGACCTTGAAAACACTGGAGCCGACCTTCACATCTTCCCGCACTGCTATATCTGTGGGGAGGGCTTTATCAAACTGCGGGGTTTGTCGATTGACAGAGAAAAGGTCAATAAAACCTTCCTCGATTTTGGGCTTGGTGCTAGCTTTGGACTTTTTGAGTAACTTTTCAGCTAACTTTTGGGCTACCCTGGTCTCTTTGCAGTTGAAGCTTTTAGGAGGAGATTTCCCATGAACAATTGAGATGTTAACAAACATAGGATCAGAAAAGTTCTCACCATCTGTGGCAGTTATTTTGAGACTAAAAACCCCATTCTTTGGACTGGCAGTTGCAAGGGGCCGTCGCAGTGTAAGTACCCCTGAATCAGGGTTGAGGTCGAAGAACCCCCATTCGTTCCCTGAAAGTATCTTATATTTCACTAGCTCTAATTCATCTATATCGATTGCAGACATTGTGGTGATCACTTCATCCACTGGAAAATCCCTAGAAACCACCCCCTGACATGCTACCTTCTCAAACAAGGGCTGGTTATCATTCACATTCTCCAGGTGGATTGTTACATTGACTTCACTTTCTCGCCTGTAAGGTGACCCCCAGTCAGACGCCCGGACCACAAACGCAAAGCTCTCTGATGACGATTCAAAGTCCAACTCTTTAGTGGTGCTGATGATACCGGTGAACTGGTTGATTTTGAAGGGTAGGAGCTGAAGACTGGAAATGCTGTAAGTTATGTATCCATTTTCTCCTCTATCATCGTCCACCGCCGAGACCGTTAGAACATTGGTCCCAACCGGCACACTCTCATTGACAAAAACCTCATAAGATGATTGAGCAAATGTTGGGGTGTTGTCATTAGCATCCTCAACGGTGACCCGGACTTTCACTCTGAGCTTACTATCGACTTCCAAGACCTCGAGATTAAAGGCACCCTGGGACGCCTGGGTGAACCAGCGGGCGGTGGAGATGACACCCGTTAACGTGTTCATCTGGAAGTAGGCCGAATCTGCTGAAGGGGTCAGGATATACTCTGCATCGTCAGGCTCTGGGCTGATTTTAACAGCCTCGACTATCGTCCCTGGGGGTGAAATTTCATTCAGACTAATTTCATAAGACTCCTTTTCAAATTTAGGATCTACGGTCTGGGACTTCCTGACCATAAGGTGGACAACCTTGACAGCAGAGAACTTCTGTGGGGTGCCCCTGTCTTTAGCCTGCAGTGTGAGGTTATAGCCATTAGGGTAACTCTCCCAGTCTACTGACTCGGAGGCCTTTATTGCAAACTCGCCGTCTTCAGATCTTTCTAGGGAAAACTGCTCAGAGGGGTCTCCAGCCACAATGTCCACCGAGTCTATTTCTCCATTTAAACCTTCATCCAGATCTTCCACAGTGACCACGGCGTACACAGGGTCTTTATCCAACCACGAGGGGATGTGGGTTACCACACTCATCGCCGGGACATGCTCATTCACACGCTCCACATGGACAAAGAGCTTGGCTGTGCTGCTGACCCCGTTATTTCCATAGAGCTTCATGCCTCGGTCCACCGCCTGGATCTCCAAGTCGTATCGGTTCTGCTCGTCCACATTGAGCTTCCCGCTGAGGGAAACCACCCCGCTGGTTGGATGCACTGTGAAGAGCTCCATTTTCTCCTTAAAGAAGTAGTAAAACTCCCCGTTGGAGCCAATATCCGCATCGGTGGCAGTGACTTGTGCTATGCTAGTCCTGAGAGGGGTGCTCTCCGCAATGGTAACGGAATACGTGGTGGGGGAGAACAAAGGTCGGAGGTCATTCATATCCAAGACCTGGATACTGACTTTGGCCCAGGTTTCGAGGAGGGCCTCCCCTTTGACGGAGGCCTTCACCGTCAACACGTAATTATCCTGAATCTCCCGGTTCAAGATGGCCGCATTGCCCCCCTTAGTCCTTATGCGCAGGAAGCAGAAGTCGCCCAGCACGTACTCCTCGGCTTTGAAGAAGCCGTCATCGTCGCCCGAGGTGATTCTGTAGCGGATGTCCCAGGAGCGCATGGCCAGGCGGATGCCCATCTTCACTTTACTGTTGGCGTAGGTGCGCGCCGCCGAGTTCTCGTACACCGTGGCGTGGTACACAGCCTGAGTGAAAGTGAAGCCAGGGCCATGCTGGGGGGACCCCTGAGGGTCCTGGCCGCGGCAGGGCGGCGGCTGGAAGAGCAGCAGCAACAGCAGCAGGGCCAGGCCGAGGAGAGGGGCCCGCACACCTGCCCACTGGCCCATGTTCACATCCATTCCATCATCACTCCGTCCTGAAACACAAGAGAGAAAAACAGAGCGAGAGAGAGAACAGTTAGCCACAGAAGGGAGGGATTTACAAAAGTATAGGTTCTGAAATGTACTCAAACGTATAAAAGTAAAAAAAAGTATTTCTACCGGCTGTTTCTGTGCAAAGCTAACTGAACCTCATGCCATATTCATATCATTCTAAGACTATTAAACTTAAAAGACCCATCCAAACATGTTTTAAGATGTATTAAAAACTCTACTTTGATTAATAATTTGTGTGAAATATTGTTCCCACAAAAAAAAATCAATTATGTATCTCATTAAAATCCTTCAAATGACATCTACTCCTTCTCCCTCATTAGGCTGCATTGTTGATGTGATGTGACACTACACTAGAGACACAGAGACAGAGAGAGGGAGAGAGAGAGAGAGAGAGAGAGAGAACGGTTAGCCACAGGGGGAGGGTGTTTTACAGCAACAAAAGCCATGCCACGTATCCACGACTTGACCTTTGAACTCTCTGGCCTGACAGGCTACTAATTATCCATTGGATCACGACACAGAGATTGATTGGAAGTGCGAGGGGGAGGGGGAGGGGGAGGGGGAGGGGGAGGGGGAGGGGGAGGGGGAGGGGTACGACGGGGTGCACAGTTACCGGGCAACCGAAATGAAGGCTGACATCATCCCCCTGTATGTATGGACTCTGTGGACACTGACAGTCAATTGCAAGTTTCAGAAAAACCAGAGGTGGTTTAGGAAGGAACAAAATAATTGCACGGCTAGCAAAGCGGAGTGTAACGGCACCAGAACACACACCAAAGACAACACAACTCGCCCTGCAGAGCACAGAATAACAGCCTGCCACAATGACCCCAACATAACCCTTTTCCTGAAATACAGGAGAGAACAGCTACTGTACACTATGTTGTTTCAAAAGCAGGTTGTATCTTCAGAGGTAAAAAAGCCAGATGGGTTTTAGAGCTCAGAGTCGGATTTTGTTCACTCTCTTTAAAAAAAGAAAAGAAAGACTATTCTGAAGGAAGCAGCCACAAATATGTGCCAATCCGGGCACTGGGAGGAAGTGTGATCCGGTAAGTGCCATGTTGTGGCGATAGGAGCGCCACAGCGCTCTGCATTCTGATGACTCGCCACTTTCCACCGCAGGCAGCGCACGGAGGGCCGGACGGGAATACAGCGTCGTACATGCTGCTAATAACACACTGCTCAAACACACACACACACACACACACACACACACACACACCAATATACAAACGCTCACCAACACACATAAACACACAGTTTTTTGCGAGGAACACTAACTTCTTTCTCTGTCTAACTTCTGACCTGAAGAGAAGAGAAATGTTAAGTGTTGCCAAACCACCTCAGCTGAAACAATGCAAACCGCCATGGAAGCCCGTATTTAAATACGACGCATCAGCCATGCGGGGAACAAAGGAGAGAGCTGCCAAAAACAACACAACGCTATTTTCATCTGACCTTAAACTGTCATCACATTGTCAAATCTTCAGTTGTGTGTGTGTGTGTGTGTGTGTGTGTTGGGATGTCTTCCCTTCTTGAAAGTGTCTCTGAGAATAGTCCAACTCAGCGCTCTACTGGGTCAGCACATCTCTGGAAACCTCTAAGGGCAATGCTTCCCAAACCGGGGTCCCCCTAGGAGTACGTGCAGGTACTACAAGGGGGTACTTGAGAGAAAGGGGGGCATAGAGAAATGTAAGAATAACTTGTGAAAATAAATGAAACGTTCAAAAGAAATCTGCTCAGCACAGTAGGCAATAATTGCAACTTGTTCACTCCATTTCTTATTTTGTCATGTGATATTCTTCAAGAGGTGGATTATCGTTCATTCGTTGCATTATGCTCGTTTTCTCTTGCAGTTTTCTAAGCAAAATTTTGTAGTCAGGTAAAGGGGGAACTTCGATTTGGAAATCAGGGAAAGGGGGAACTTTGATTTGGAAATCAGGGAAAGGGGGAACATGGATTTGGAAATCAGGGAAAGGGGGAACTTTGATTTGGAAATCAGGGAAAGGGGGAACTTCGATTTGGAAATCAGGGAAAGGGGGAACTTGGATTCGGAAATCAGGGAAAGGGGGAACTTGGATTTGGAAATCAGGGAAAGGGGGAACATGGATTTGGAAATCAGGGAAAGGGGGAACTTTGATTTGGAAATCAGGGAAAGGGGGAACTTTGATTTGGAAATCAGGGAAAGGGGGAACTTGGATTCGGAAATCAGGGAAAGGGGGAACTTGGATTCGGAAATCAGGGAAAGGGGGAACTTGGATTTGGAAATCAGGGAAAGGGGGAACTTGGATTTGGAAATCAGGGAAAGGGGGAACTGAAGCCAAAATCCCTGATCCCTGCAGGATGGCCTGGGACCTCGTATGCGGTCACGGGTTTGATCCCTGCGACACCTCATGTGTGTCCACCAAAAAGCCAAGTGTCTTGTCAAGTCTATGCTTTTTTTGTGTCTTTGACATTTTTCCCTTTTAACATAGCATTTATGTGGATGGCTCCTTATACTATTATAGGCTAACTATGGTATATATGCTCCCGACTGTATATCTTTGACATTGATTCATGCAGTGGTTTGTTTACATAGTGGTAGATATTCAATAGATGTTCACACACAGTGTGTTGAATAAGTCAATAACAGCAATTCAAACTAAAAAAGAGAGAGAACATTACGTTTCACTCACTACACTTTACAAGAAATCTTATCAGATGGGGGTTGGTGGTCTACCGTGTGTCCGCTTCGGGGTCCTTTACGTGGA
>NC_139642.1:63107323-63123581 GCF_964638095.1 Poromitra crassiceps
CTCTGTCTAAACACCCTGCTCACCCTGCTCTCTGTCTAAACACCCTGCTCACACCACTAGCTGCTCTCTGTCTAAACACCCTGCTCACACCACTAGCTGCTCTCTGTCTAAACACCCTGCTCACACCACTAGCTGCTCACTGTCTAAACACCCTGCTCACCCTGCTCTCTGTCTAAACACCCTGCTCACACCACTAGCTGCTCTCTGTCTAAACACCCTGCTCACACTGCTAGCTGCTCTCTGTCTAAACACCCTGCTCACCCTGCTAGCTGCTCTCTGTCTAAACACCCTGCTCACACCACTAGCTGCTCTCTGTCTAAACACCCTGCTCACCCTGCTAGCTGCTCACTGTCTAAACACCCTGCTCACACCACTAGCTGCTCTCTGTCTAAACACCCTGCTCACACCACTAGCTGCTCTCTGTCTAAACACCCTGCTCACACCGCTAGCTGCTCTCTGTCTAAACACCCTGCTCACACTGCTAGCTGCTCTCTGTCTAAACACCCTGCTCACACCGCTAGCTGCTCTCTGTCTAAACACCCTGCTCACACCGCTAGCTGCTAGCTGTCTAAACACCCTGCTCACACCACTGGCTGCTCTCTGTCTAAACACCCTGCTCACACCGCTAGCTGCTCTCTGTCTAAACACCCTGCTCACACCGCTAGCTGCTAGCTGTCTAAACACCCTGCTCACACCACTAGCTGCTCTCTGTCTAAACACCCTGCTCACACCACTAGCTGCTCTCTGTCTAAACACCCTGCTCACACCGCTAGCTGCTCTCTGTCTAAACACCCTGCTCACACCGCTAGCTGCTAGCTGTCTAAACACCCTGCTCACACCACTAGCTGCTCTCTGTCTAAACACCCTGCTCACACCACTAGCTGCTCTCTGTCTAAACACCCTGCTCACACCACTAGCTGCTCTCTGTCTAAACACCCTGCTCACACCACTGGCTGCTCTCTGTCTAAACACCCTGCTCACACCGCTAGCTGCTCTCTGTCTAAACACCCTGCTCACACCGCTAGCTGCTCTCTGTCTAAACACCCTGCTCACACCGCTAGCTGCTAGCTGTCTAAACACCCTGCTCACACCGCTAGCTGGAGCAGATAATAGGTCCTCACTCTCACCTGTAGGCTACACTGCAGGTGACTCAGGAGCAGATAACAGGGCCAAACAGGCAAATGACGCCCGACCAAGCTCAAATTCAGCCCAACTCCAAAATGAGTTGCGACTCACAAATGGGGACAGAAACGGGCCCCAGGCGGCTGCACATGGGGTGGCTGCACACGGGGCGGCTGCACACGGGGCGGCTGCACACGGGGCAGAGTTTTTAGGATTATTTAGGAAAGTGAAGGAAAAGTGTTCTCAGTGTGCTCAGATATCAAACCAACTGTTTTAACAGAGGAGAACAGGCCTGCTGCTGAAGCTCCTTTCATCCTGCCTTATCCTGCCTTATAGTGCCAGCTGACATGCTGACAAAGCAGCGCATCTCACACACACACACACACACACACACACACACACACACACACACACACACACACACACACAGACAATAATGTAGGGATGGGCATTTCTAGCAAAAACACTAGTCGAAATTCACTGGGAAATTCGCCCACCCTTAAAAAATATATATGCAAGTCACAAATGTCATATGGTCTCCCCTGATTCTACGTATATTTGAATCGCTTGGTTTGACCAAGTAAAACTATTTGTATAAGCATTTTATGCAAGGTCTATGGAAAAATGAATGGCGGATAAAATCCCATGAAGGGAGAAGGGGTGACTTTGCACTCTATTGACGTTCAGAGACCCAGACTACGTTAGCCACGTTAGCATAGTTATCTTAGCTTCCTGAATGAAGCTGAGATAGGGTTAGGGTTAGGCTGAGATAGCCAGTGGAACAGTAGACAGAAGCTGAGATAGCCAGTGGAACAGTAGACAGAATATCAGCTTATCTTCATGCAGTAACGAGCCTTGAACCCTTTTCCTGGTGGCTGAGTGTTGCTGTGATGTAGACACCATTTCTACTTTCTACTGTTTCTATCAAGCTGCTGGGTGCTACTGTCACTAATGCTGCATGCGTGAGTGAGTGCAGCCAGCAGCCAGGGCAACGTCACATGGACACTTGCTGCTCTTAAAGAGACAGGCGCCACATGTGTACATGTATAGGAGGAGCAGGCTGTGCCCACACAGGCCATGACTCACACAGCAGCACCACACATGTGCACATGTATAGGAGGAGCAGGCTGTGCCCACACAGGCCATGACTCACACAGCAGCACCACACATGTGCACATGTATAGGAGGAGCAGGCTGTGCCCACACAGGCCATGACTCACACAGCAGCACCACACATGTGCACATGTATAGGAGGAGCAGGCTGTGCCCACACAGGCCATGACTCACACAGCAGCACCACACATGTGCACATGTATAGGAGGAGCAGGCTGTGCCCACACAGGCCATGACTCACACAGCAGCACCACACATGTGCACATGTATAGGAGGAGCAGGCTGTGCCCACACAGGCCATCACTCACACAGCAGCACCACACATGTGCACATGTATAGGAGGAGCAGGCTGTGCCCACACAGGCCATCACTCACACAGCAGCACCACACATGTGCACATGTATAGGAGGAGCAGGCTGTGCCACACAGGCCAGGACTCACACAGCAGCACCACACATGTGCACATGTATAGGAGGAGCAGGCTGTGCCCACACAGGCCATCACTCACACAGCAGCACCACACATGCGCACATGTGAAGACAATTAAAGCAACAATAAACAGACATCCCACAATGCAGTGCTCCTCTGGGCCATGTCTCACCTGGGTCTGACCTTCCCCCTGGACCAATCACTGACCTTCCCCCTGGACCAATCACTGACCTTCCCCCTGGACCAATCACTGCAGTTTAATTTCCAAGCTGCTGGAACACAGTGGAGAGATGCATCACTCCCCCAAGTCACATCAGAATTGAGCATGGTGATAGTTCTGACAGGCCACGAACTCAAGCTCAGCTCACAAACCCAGCCCACATCACCTGATCTCCTTCTAGGCTTTCTATTGGCTAATCTCATACAAGGCGCCCTATTTCAAGCCGCTTCATTTCCGCCTTCTTTTCTTTTCCCGCTTTCTCTGCAAGCCGTTTGCAACCCAGCTCCACCTTTCATGCTGTGTCTGACTTCAACAATGTCATTTCTGTTGTCATTGTTGCTTGCTCTGTTCTGTACCTGGGGGGGGGGGGTCTTTGCTGCTGCTCTTCCTGCCTCATCTGGTGGAAGGATATGAAATCAGAGACTAGTAGCTAGTACGGCTGGGTATCGGATCGGTACCTTTACGGTCTGGACTGAAGTAACCCGGGACCGAGTAGTATGGAAACTCCTCTAGTCAAATGATACCTGCATTCGATCCTTTCTGTACACAGATCTAGAAGAAAGTACTATTTGTACGGTTTTGCTGGCAGCCAATCACTGCAAGCCTTCTTCGATTTAGCGCAAGGTGTGATTGGCCCACTACCGCAGCAGCTACAACGCATACAGTCTGTGGTGGTGAAGTCGAGCGTAGTATATGTGACGGAGGTGAATGAATGGTTGGTATTGGTATCACTTTAAGGGTACTGGTATTGGTACTCGTATCACTTTAAGGGTACTGGTATTGGTACTCGTATCACTTTAAGGGTACTGGTATTGGTACTCGTATCACTTTAAGGGTACTGGTATTGGTACTGGTATCACTTTAACTCATTGAATGCCATGGACGTCCTTCGACGTCCAATTAAATAGTGACGTAGCGTGCCACGGACGTCCTTCGACGTCCAATGCGTTTTTTGACGGTGGGACGTCGATCAAAGCCTTCCGCAGCTCCTGTACAACTATAGTAGCTATTGGAGGTGTATAACCTATTTTACGGACTCATTAGGTGGCGACAGTGCTTGCTCGGTGCAGTCCAGATTAGAGACAGGTCCGAGAAACAGCCTAAAAGCCGTGGATCAAAGACAAACCGATGCATGCTCCCAGAGCCATTTGCTCTGTCGCGGGAGCTGACATTGGCTCCGAACAGGAGTCAATCCGCGCTCACAACTGAGCCCCTCTGTCCCTGTCTGTCTGTCTGTCTGTCTGTATAGTTTCTCCACCCGATTAGCAGCCAGGAAAGCAGCCCCTGACGCCAAACCATTCAGCAATCCGGGTTGGCTCTTCCCTGCTGTGGCGCTGAGAGCCGACAGCAGCACACAAACGCAGCACTCCGAAAATATAATGGTTGCGTGAGGCTGTGTGCAGTGTGGGGAGGAGTTTACGGGGGGAGGGGGGGAGGGGGGTGGTGCACGCAGGGCATCACACAACAACTACGTCACTACATCAGAAAATATTATCTTCAGACTCAGTGAATGTGCTTGAAATGCTGCATTTCACAAAAGGCGGATTATCTCAGCTAATAATTTGAAAAGCCTGAAAACGCTGAAAACAACCTATCTTCTCCGGCTCATAACTAAAGAACGGAAAATGGTATCAATAAACTTTTTTTTGCTGATGATACAATAGAGTCAGCTCGTTCTTGTGCGTGTTCGGTGTTTACATAGTAATATCACACAATATTCTGTGGGCCTCGAGAAATCACTGAAAACGCTCTGAAAACTCTGGCACTGGGAGCATCCGTTCTCCAAAAGTGGCTGGCACTCAATGAGTTAAGGGTACTGGTATTGGTACTCGTATTACTTTAAGGGTACTGGTATTGGTACTCGTATCACTTTAAGGGTACTGGTATTGGTACTCGTATCACTTTAAGGGTACTGGTATTGGTACTCGTATCACTTTAAGGGTACTGGTATTGGTACTCGTATCACTTTAAGGGTACTGGTATTGGTACTCATATCACTTTAAGGGTACTGGTATTGGTACTGGTTATCCACATGTTTTAAATGATACCCAGCTGTTAGCAGAGTATGAATATACTCATACGTGAATAAAGTGACTTGTGGGCAAAATCAGTCTAAATAAAGACAAAACTGCATTTTGTCAGTTCAGAGGCATCGCTGCCAAAAAGCTCCTCTGCTAAAAGACAGCAGGTCTACTCTGTCCTGCTGCGATAATTACAGCCTCTCCTCCATCCAGGAGGAGAGGAGGAAGACAAACAGACAAACAGAGACACAGACAGAGAGACTGAGAGACACAGACAGAGAGACAGAGAGACAGACAGAGAGACTGAGAGACACAGACAAACAGAGAGACAGACAGAGAGACAGAGAGAGGAGGGAGAGATAGATGAGAGGAGGAGGTAAAAACTAACAACAGGAGTCAGGACCAGGGAGGAGGAGAGACAGAGAGACAGGGAGAGAGACTGAGAGAGACACAGACAAACAGAGAGACAGACAGAGAGACAGAAGCCCTTTTCCCACATGCGCTTTGTACCGCAAAATGACCGGTATGTGGTCTAATGCCTGCATGTGAGAAAGGCACCGTGCCGGTATAAGCGCGACCCCGTCGTCGCGGAGATTTCACCACTTTCTAGCCTGTCAGAAGAGCGGTATGCGTTTTAGCGGATACTAGTGAGAAACGGGTGCAGTCATTTTCCGCGACACTCTCAATGGCGAGGTGTACACACGTTGCTTAATGTTCCAGCGGGCATAATCTAATCATTCGCGCACATTAAAGCAAACTGGCGAAATGATCTTGTGATAATAAGAGCAGTAGCCTATGTCAGCTTCATGTGTGGGTGTGCTGTGCTGATTTCCCCCTCTCCTCTCTGCTCGCTCTCTGGCCACAGTCCGACTCCTCCTTAAGTCACAGCCCGACAGGGACTAATGCACGAAGCGAAAGTGGAAGTATTTTGCTTACGTTGCCGACAGCCAAGGCAAGCCCGGACACATCAAATGAAGCCAGTCTGTAAAAAGTGCTTCAACGCGATGCAGGTGAACGGATAAACAAGCAAACTTATTTCACCATTCGGAGTTTTGCCGACACGTCACTCCCCACCCGCTCTGCAGTGCCGCCCCCCCCCCCCCCACATACAGGCAATTTCGCTGATAGATTCCCACATGCCAGAGGAGAAGTGTGAAGGGAAATGTCCGATATTGACTTACAGGTAATTTTCCGGTACGCATGTGGGAAAACGGCTAGAGAGAGGAGGGAGAGATAGATGAGAGGAGGAGGTAAAAACTAACAACAGGAGTCAGGACCAGGGAGGAGGAGAGACAGAGAGAGACAGGGAGAGAGAGAGAGAGAGAAAGAGCGAGCGAGAGTAGTATCTCATCCATACAGAAGGAAGTCCAGCATCACGCCTGTCAACTCCTGTTAACGCACCAATCAGCAGCAGACAGCCAGGGACCACAACAACTCAACTGCACCAAATCCATCATGTCTTCAATGCTGCTGCTACCTCCAAACACAATGCTGCTGCCACCTCCAAACACAATGCTGCTGCCACCTCCAAAGACAATGCTGCTGCTGCTACCTCCAAACACAATGCTGCTGCTACCTCCAAAGACAATGCTGCTGCCACCTCCAAACACAATGCTGCTGCTGCTACCTCCAAACACAATGCTGCTGCTACCTCCAAACACAATGCTGCTGCCACCTCCAAACACAATGCTGCTGCTGCTACCTCCAACACAATGCTGCTGCCACCTCCAAACACAATGCTGCTGCTGCCACCTCCAAACACAATGCTGCTGCTACCTCCAAACACAATGCTGCTGCTACCTCCAAACACAATGCTGCTGCTGCCACCTCCAAACACAATGCTGCTGCCACCTCCAAACACAATGCTGCTGCTGCTACCTCCAAACACAATGTTGCTGCCACCTCCAAACACAATGCTGCTGCCACCTCCAAACACAATGCTGCTGCTGCTACCTCCAAACACAATGTTGCTGCCACCTCCAAACACAATGCTGCTGCCACCTCCAAACACAATGCTGCTGCTACCTCCAAACACAATGCTGCTGCCACCTCCAAACACAATGCTGCTGCTACCTCCAAACACAATGCTGCTGCTGCCACCTCCAAACACAATGATGCTGCTACCTCCAAACACAATGCTGCTGCTACCTCCAAACATAATGCTGCTGCTACCTCCAAACACAATGCTGCTGCTGCCACCTCCAAACACAATGCTGCTGCTACCTCCAAACACAATGCTGCTGCCACCTCCAAACACAATGTTGCTGCTGCCACCTCCAAACACAATGCTGCTGCTACCTCCAAACACAATGCTGCTGCTACCTCCAAACACAATGCTGCTGCTGCCACCTCCAAACACAATGCCGCTGCTACCTCCAAACACAATGCCGCTGCTACCTCCAAACACAATGCTGCTGCTACCTCCAAACACAATGCTGCTGCTGCCACCTCCAAACACAATGCTGCTGCACCTCCAAACACAATGCTGCTGACACCTCCAAACACAATGCTGCTGCTGCTACCATCAAACACAATGCTGCTGCTGCCACCTCCAAACACAATGCTGCTGCTACCTCCAAACACAATGCTGCTGCTGCTACCTCCAAACACAATGCTGCTGCCACCTCCAAACACAATGCTGCTGCTACCTCCAAACACAATGCTGCTGCTGCCACCTCCAAACACAATGCTGCTGCTACCTAACACAATGCTGCTGCTGCTACCTCCAAACACAATGCTGCTGCTGCTACCTCCAAACACAATGCTGTTGCTGCCACCTCCAAACACATTGCTGCTGCTGCTACCTCCAAACACAATGCTGCTGCTGCTGCTGCTGCTACCTCCAAACACAATGCTGCTGCTGCTACCTCCAAACACAATGCTGTTGCTGCCACCTCCAAACACATTGCTGCTGCTGCTACCTCCAAACACAATGCTGCTGCTACCTCCAAACACAATGCTGCTGCTACCTCCAAACACAATGCTGCTGCTGCCACCTCCAAACACAATGCTGCTGCCACCTCCAAACACAATGCTGCTGCTACCTCCAAACACAATGCTGCTGCCACCTCCAAACACAATGCTGCTGCCACCTCCAAACACAATGCTGCTGCTACCTCCAAACACAATGCTGCTGCTGCCACCTCCAAACACAATGCTGCTGCTGCTACCTCCAAACACAATGCTGATGCTGCCACCTCCAAACACAATGCTGCTGCCACCTCCAAACACAATGCTGCTGCTGCCACCTCCACACACAATGCTTTTTGCTTGCTATTACTTATAGTTTTTCATATTTGTTTAGACAGCTCTGGTCCTTTCAAGCAGCACTTTTGTGCACTAATATTGTCATTTTGTTTTTGAATAAAATTATTGGAATAAAATCTGCGCCTTTATTTTTATCCGATTCGTCGATTAATCGAAGAAATAATTGACAGATTAATCGATTATCAAAATAATCCTTTAATAGTTGCAGCCCTATTACTTATACGAGCTGTTATGTCTTTCGTATAGGTTTGCCATATGGACAGGCACAAAAATAGATATTCAAGCTAGTGTGTGTGTGTGTGTGTGCGTGCGTGTCTGTGTGTGTGTGCGTCTGTGTGTGTGTGTTTGTGTGTGTGTGTGTGTACGTGCGTGAAGGGGAAAATAAACGTTTGACAAAAAAACTAGACAAAGAAGTAGTCCAGTCACCCGATATCCAGGTTCACTATTGAGTCACCCAAAATCCCACATCGCCCCCGCACGCACTCACGGACACGCACGCACGCACACACACACACACACACACACACACACACACACACACACACACACACACACACACACACACACACACACACACCTGTGTTCTCCATTAAGGCTGTGTTGTGTGAGTCATTTATCTGAATCTGTCGTCCACACTGACGTCCAGTGAGGTCGACAGTACATTAAAAGCTCTGCTACTTTGTCCACTTCCATAGAGCAGCCATATTCCAAGTAACAGTAGAGAGGTCATATTACAAGTAACCGTACAGAGTAGGGGTGGGAGAAAAAATCGATTCACCTAAGTATCGCGATTTTTAATGTCACGATTTTTTGGATCGATCTTTTATTCCAGAATCGATAATCGCAAATTAAAAAAAAAAAAAAAAAAATTTTTTTTTTTTTTTTTTTTTTTTTTTTTTGGTGCTTGCAGTCAGGCCACTCACTGAACAGCAGGCTAGGCGCCGCCTACTGGTTTACTAGTGGTTTTATTACTTTATTAGTTAGTCTGAAGTAATAATTACACTTCAGGGTTAAAGTGGGTGCATCTCATTGTAAAATTGGACTTCAAACGGCCCAAATCTGGCTTCAAACGGCCCAAATTTCACGCGCGTTGGCCCATATCGGCCTGGCCTGCTTGGTATCTAATGCCCGGCCTGAATTATGATCCCAGTCCGCCCCTGTTTTTAACTATATCGCCCAGCCCTACTCATGATATATAATATACAGTCTCTAGTGTATGATTCAACTTTTCCCATGTTCTAATCTAGTGTAAAAAAGCAAACAAACTGAAAAAAGAAAAGAAAAAAATAAACAAAAATCGCAATAAATCGTAATATCGAATCGCAATAATCGTAGAATCGCAATAATCGTGAATCGCAATATATATCGAATCGGCACCAAAGTATCGTGATAGTATCGAATCGGGAGATAAGTGAATCGGCACAGCCCTAGTACAGAGGTCATAAGGTAACAGTACAGAGGTCATAAGGTAACAGTACAGAGGTCAAGGACTCACGATGGCATCATACACCATTATAAAACCATGACGTCACCCATTGCTGGATCCCATTTTGAAGCCTTAACTCATTCACTGCCAACAACGTATGAACACGTTTTCAGAATCCAGCTGTTCCCTGCCAACAACGTGTTTACACGTTTTTGGCATCGATTTTTTTTTTTTGACGGTGGGTTGTGCATCTAAGCCTTTTACATCTCTTATATAATTATTGGAGCCACCGAACGTTTACAACCCATTCCACCGACCCACTAAGTGGCAACAGTGCTCTCCTTGCTAGAGGAAGGAAAGCATTTTTTTAACTTGTCAAGCCATTCTCAGCCCAGCCATTCTCCTTTTCGCGCTGATTGCTGGCGATGCGGGATTGCAAATTTACATAATAGATTCAGCCGATCTACTATGATCGGGTGATAGATTACAGGTGCAGGAACACACTTTGAAACACGCAGCATAAATATGACCAGAATCGCAAAAGCTTCTCTCAACCAAAACTCCAAACGAGCGAGTCCCTCCCGACTTCCTCAAACAGCGGCCCAGACATGCAGGCACAGCAAAGCACTGACTGGTGACAAGCTTGTCCGCCCACGGAGGGCGGAGTTGAAGCAACTCGAGAGGGAGGGAGAGAGAGAGAGAGAGAGAGAGAGAGAGAGAGAGAGGGAGGGAGAGCGAGAGGGAGGGAGAGAGAGAGAGAGAGCGAGAGGGGGAGGGAGAGAGAGAGAGAGAGAGCCAAAAATGAATGGTTAAAGTGACCCTTCCATCCAATTTCACAAAAAGCCGTTTATCTCTGAATATTATTTTTCACGCTAAAACCATGCTGTATTCAACTGCTAATGCTTACATAACTACTAACTCTACAAACTAACTCTTTTAGACAGAGAAAGTACACATTCTATTAGTACTTTTGAGATATTGTATGTTCACAAACTCCAAGCTGAAACGAATCCTCGGCTCTTATAAAATGAGCCATAATCCTCAAAAAACGGCTTGGCAGAAGCTAACTACAGCAAAGAAAAACGTCTGGCAGTCAATGTGTTAAAAATAAAAAATAAAAATAAACATTTGGCAGTGTACTTTTTTGTTTTTATTTTTTGCAGTGTACTTTTTTCATATTTTGTGCAGTTTACTGACTACTGAGTGCACTATACCTGATAGCTGATAATTATAAACTAGAACGGGCTAAATTTGCTGAAGCAAATTTGATTGTGCTTGCTCCCGCGTGACGCTCCGCCCCCCTTGCACCGCCCCTGCCTTAGACCCCGCCCTCCCATCCAGTATCAATACAGCCCCAATCGGCAATGTGTAGCTAGGACGTGTTTAGGCCATTGCAAGGGTGTATTAATTGGATGCTATGGTGTTACAGGTACTGAATGCTGCTATAGCGCCCCCTAGAGGCGAAATGACACAATATTTGTCCTATAGGCTCAGAGTACATCCGTCCACACCTGTACCAAGTTTGGTTAGCATCGGACGATCTTTGTGAAATAGGCCCCACCCACAGAAATTTGGAGGTCGATTATATCGCAACGGTGCGGAATTTCAAAAAAACGCAAAATAAGTTTTGTGCGGGACAGTCCACACACGCTGTGTGATGTGGTTTGGTGAAGATCGGGCAAAATTTGAAGGAGAAATAGCGAAAAAACACTTTTCGACAAAATTCAAAATGGCGGAAAATCTAGTTAGACGGAAATGGGCGGGGCCTATATCAGCAGATGCGGAATGACCCAAGGAATCCAGGGAAAAAAGAATTTTGAATGTAGCCCTTACGGTTCAAAAGTTATGGACCAAAACGTAAGGACGGCTGTTATAGCGCCACCATCTGGTCAACTAGTGGAATTTTCCCGCACAGAGTAAAAGGTGACTCTGTAAACCTACCTACAAAGTTTGGTAATAGCAGGTCATACGGTGTCTGAGCTAGAGCTAATTTAATGCCAACGATTTCGAAACCCCATTCAAGTAAATGGGGAAAAAAATCGTACGTTAACGCCAATATCGCGAAAACCGGCGAACGAAACCCTTAGCAATCCAAATGCACACGATTCCTCAATGAGTCGCACGTTTTGATGTCTCCCATGTCTGTGTAGTGTGAAAACTGTAGGAGAAATGGCGAAGCAAACTTTTGGATAGAAGAAAAATAATAATAAGTATGAGAGATTCTAAGATTGTGCTTGCCTATCTGCAAGCACAATAATAAAAGCTATTTGCAACGTTAGCGGAATGGACAGACTGATCAGCGTGCCGTGCAACACCTGGCCATATTCAGCTAATGGGAAACAGCTTTGAGTTGCGTGTGCGATGGTTATGGTTATGTAACGTTAGCACACGTGGCATGGTTAATTAGTTGGCAGAAAGGACAGCTAGACAGCTTTTGTGATTTATTCCAGTAACATCTTATAACAGAGTCTGTCTAACATTACCGGAGTTGGAGTGTATCTCTGTGGACGTCCAGTCTCACTGCGTATTAGCCGCTCGTTAACAGCTGATGGTGGCTGGGTGCTGAAACGTGTCCATTGTTTGCACTGATAGCTGAGCCATTTAATTGTTAATTCCATCTCTCTGCTGGTTCCTCTGCTTTCTGCTAACTGTGGTTAGCCTCTGTAGCCTGGATCACCTCCTGTGTGCTTCTAGCAGGAATTCTGCTAGACATTTTCCCAGACGGCCAGTGCAGCGGGTAACGTTCCAAAATTCCGGCCATATCGAATATTTACCGGCCACTATTGTCATTAACTCATTGGCTGCCAGCCACTTCTGGAAAATGGATGCTCCCAGTGCCAGCCCTTTCAGAGCGTTTTCAGTGATTTCTCAAGACCCACAGAATATTGTGTGATATTATATATATATATTATATATATATATATATATATATATATATTATATATATATATATATATGTTCGGTAAATATATATATATATATATATATATATATATATATATATTATATATATATATATATATGTTCGGTAAACACCGAACACGCCCAAAGAACGATGAAACTCTCTTGTATCATCAGCAAAAAAAGTTTATTGATATCATTTTCCGTTCTTTAGTTATGAGCAGTAGAAGATAGGTTGGTTTCCCCAAAAACAGACGTTTCAAACTAGAAGCTGAGATAATGAGCCTTTTGTGAAATGAAGCATTTCAAGCACATCACTGACTCTGAAGCTAATATTTTCTGATGTAGTGACACCTCAAAAATAATTTCCTTCAATAAAAAAGCGAAAACAAAGGAATTTTGATGGCAAAATAATATTTTTTAGCTGCAACCAGCACCGCTGGCCCCTGCGTGCGCAGACCCTACACCTTCTTGCTGGTCTTGATTTACTGCTGGTGGGCATCAGGTATTCCAGCTTGTGTTTGCCAATCTGTCCATCGAGCCTGCTGTCTGGGTCGGTGTTGTATGCTGCCCTGTGTGCCCCACCCCCCTCAACTGCAAACTCCTCCGTGGGAGTGTCTCTGGTGGCTCTCTGCTGCACAAATTTTCTGCTGCACGTTTCAAAGTGGCTGCACCCAGCGTATATTTTCACAGCGTTCCACCGTTTTTGTGCGCCGGCTCCCAGCGCTTCCAACTGAGAATGATTTGGCTTTTCAGAAAGACGCTGGTGTCGGGTGCTCCTTTTCTGGCAACTAATCATGTGGAGGGGCTATCGCAGCGGAGACGGAGGGGCTCAATTGTGGGAGCAGATTGGCTGCTGTTCACAGCTAACGTTACAGCACGCATCGGTTTCCGTTTCCCCAGGCTTCTTCTTCTCTTTTTTCTCATCTTTCTGTCGCACTGTCGCCACCTAATGGGTCCGTAAAATAGCTTATACACCTTCAAAATCCCCCAAACTTTTACAGGAGATGCATCAGGCTTTGATCCACGTCCCACCGTCAAAAAACACAATTGACGTCTTTAGACGTCATTGGCACTCAATGAGTTAAGAGGCCGATTTCGCAGCAAGAATATTGAATTGGTCGGCACGTCGTTCTCGGTAAGGACGCTTTCGTTATTGAAACAGACAACATGCAGCATGCTCCTATAGCCTATCTATCTGCATTTGCAGACACTCATGAACCCATAAGTTGTTATTGTAAGTCGCTTTGGATAAAAGCGTCTGCCAAATGACGTAATGTAGTGTAATGTAATGTAATATCTTCTGACCATTGCCTTGATGAAAAAACAACGTAGCGTTAGCTAAAAGTAATAAGTGCGATAGTGTCAGTGCAGACAGCGCACGCCACAACTTGAATCTCCAGCAATAGGCTACGCACCTTAAAGGAGAACTAACCTCCAAAACACTTTTTTTCAGCTTTTAACCAATATATATGACTTTGGGGGTGATGTGTGAAGAATTCTGGTCAGAATTTCCACATTTGACACCAAACTGTTGCCATTTTACCATTTGTATCATTTTTCAGCAGCATACCTGGCATAAGCGCCCTCTTAGGGTCAAAGACTGCTTTTTTTTTTTTTCTCAAATGAATGGGAGATTAGGGGCACACTGACGTCACAGTGCCCCCAAAGACTATGGGATTTCAAGATAATTACTCCCCTACCCCCTCTGTACCCTTTCGGCTCCTCAGAACTCCAAGCCTATTCTTATTGAAGTTTGCTCTTAAAATACTGAACCAAACGTTGTCAAAGTTGGCACATGTCTTAATTATAGTTAGTTTCCCGCTGAATGTGTCACTACTTTATTTATATCTTACCTGAATAAGCTCGAATGATGATGTATATATTATCAGTCCGAGTTGGAAGCAGCTCTCTCCAGCCCAGGCATGCGGGAGAGAGTCCTACTGTAAACCTCATGCACTAGCTCCAAGCTCCGCGGGCGCGCGCAGCAGAGCAGAGCTCTCTGTGCTCTGAGAGTAGAGAGAGCAGTCTGATATTTCCGCAATCAAATATGGTCGCAGTTTAGCGCACATGTAAAATATAACGCTATACTACGACGTGACAACGTGACAAAGCTTCTCTAAACACATCGGCTACTATCATTTCCCTGCATCCCTCCTACTGAGATTATATCGGTAATGATTTTGGACAGACTGAATGCGCGGAGGAGAAGGAGAGATCTGCAGCTCTGCCCTGAGTAGCCCTGAGAGACACTCGCCTCGCTCCGACTACTGTGCCCGTCTGTGAAAAGCGTCCTGTCCAGTCGCACCTTCGCAAACAGATGCGGGATTCCCTCAATCCTGTACCCAATCTCAGACTGTATTCTCTAAATCGCACACCAGCTATTTCTGTCTGTTTGTTTGTTGCTCCGTGAGGTTACAAGCGCCCCTGTTCCATGCATGCAGGAGGGAGGAGGCGCAGGCAGCCTGCACTGCGCTGAGAGGAAAAAACTTTTGCACAACTTTTAACAAGAATTACGAAAAGCCCCCAAACTAAAATGAAAAAGGGACTATATGGCAACTTGGACGAGGGAATGACGTAGAGAAATCTCGCATTGTGTTACCCCAGAACGGGGGGTTTGTCGTATTGTGCGGTGTGCTGCTGTAACGAGCCCATGCCACTTTGCTCTCGTAACGTAGTTCAACACACTGCCATAGAGTTACATGCAGAAAAATAATTAAATTTCTAGTTCGCCACTGAATTACCAAATTGATATAACTTTCAACCATTTTGAGCAAAGCTCTTTCCATACAGGCCACCAGCGTTGGCTAATTGTTGATATTTATACAGATATGGCCCCTCTCAAATAAATTATTTTTGAGGCAATAGGCAAACTTGTAATGGCGTCGATTTCCGAAAAAAAATCTGGACTTCAACACAGCCAAAGAGTCCAGTATAGACAAGAGCATATGTCATTTCTTGGTTTTTTCCATAGGTATTTTCAAATCACTGTTCTAATACATATCTAGGGGGTTAGTCCCCCTTTAATCTTTCCCACTCGACACCTGGCACCTGCGTCAGCTCTCCTGCACTCGTTCTCGGCTCCCATGTGGCTTTATTTGTGGTAAGCATTTTGATTCATCTCCTCATCATACGAGCGTCGGGCAACAAGCGCGAGCCATTGATTGATTGATTGATTCGCCCGACGTAGATAAAAAGGCTTTTTACCTCCACTAAATTGACAGCCTACGTCGGGTCTCTTTTGCTTTTGACGGCGGCAGGCACGCTTCTGTTTATTCCCTGCCGTCTTGCTGGCCTCGGCTGAAGTAGGCTACTTGTTGCATGATCTCGATTAAAAAAAGGACTGGCCTAGCAAGGGATGTCTGTTTTGACATGTCGGTTTCCTCCTGTGTGTTTCCTCACAGCGGGTCCAGCGCTGGCCGGCGGGACTGATGCTGCTTGTGTGGCTTTTAAACGGCGCTCTACACTAACGAAAGGGTCTGCTATATTTTTCTTTTTCACAAACACTCAACATACAGGGGGTGGAAAAAACATGATGTAACAAGTCTCTATTTAAGTCGTAGCTTATTGGCAACATCACTTAGGCTATAGGTCACACAATATTAGGCTATTTTATATAAGGAATTTATTTATCTGGCGTATTTTCAGCCGGCCACTTGAGCCGGTGACCTTTCAATTTGCCGGCCCACGGCAACAAATACCGGCTAAAAGCCGGCAATTGCCGGCTAACGGAATCCCTGGCTTCTAGAAAAGATCCAT
>NC_139642.1:63123781-63126281 GCF_964638095.1 Poromitra crassiceps
GTTCTTGGCAATTAACGTGTTAACACATTGAATGCCAGCCATGTTTTCATTCCTGTAGGTAAGTTGTGCCAGGGGTGTTTTTGACGATTCTGGCTCATTTTAGAACAGCCGAGGATTCTTTTCTGTTAAGAATTCATGAACACCAATCATCTAAAAATAACTAATAGAATGTGTGCTTTCTCTGTCTAAAAGAGTTAGTTTGCAGAGTTAGTAGTTATGTAGATATTAGCCGTTGAGTACAGCATGGTTTCAGCGTCTGGAAATTTATTCAGAGATAAATGGCTTTTTGTGAAACAGTCACTTTAACCATTCATTTTTGGCATCAGTAAGACCGTCAGACATTCTAAACAATAGTTTTGAACAGTAATTTCCTCCATAACAACAGGAAACACCCCTCTCATTCAAACTCCTCCCTCCGTGTGTCTTCTCCTCCTTCCTCCTAACAGCGGGCGTGTGTGTGTGTGTGTGTGTGTGTGTGTGTGTCTCCAAACTCCTCCCTCCGTAGGTGTGGCTTTGCAGTGTTTTGTCACAGGCGAGTTTCTGTTGCCTCACAGATCCTAAAAAAAGAGAAGGGAATCGCAGGAGCGGGGAAGAGGCGAGGGGGGGGGGGTTAGACACGGGAGAGAAATTCCTTCGCGATCCCCTTCTTCCAATCTTGAGGCAGCCTACTCCGCTCTGCTGCTGCTCCTCTGGGCTGCTGCTGCTGGCGGCTCTCGGGCAGTCTGGCTTACTGTAAAAACGGGCTCGTTCGTTTCTTGAGGTGTCGGCTGAGAGCTTTGAAGAAGCTTTTGCGATTCTGGTCTTATTTATGCGCAAAGGTACTCGAGTGTGTGTGTGTGTGCGCGCGCGTGTGTGTGTGTGTGTGTGTGGGGGGGAGGGGATCTCTGTCCGTTCTGTGTGTGTGTCTCCGGGCTCCTGACTGTAAAATCGCCAAGCCTGCTTTTGGTGTACCGTGGCTGTGGCTTCTCTCTGTATCTGTCGCCACTTAGTGGTCGGTAAAATAGATTACACACATGCTCTTGCTCCTATAATTATCTCGAAGATGTAAAAGGGGTTGATTGATGTCCCACCGTCAAAAAAAAAAAATCTTTATGTAAGACGAGTTAGTCCGTCCTTGGCACTCAAGCGCTGGATTATGTAAGACGAGTTAGGTCGTCTATGGCACTTAATGTGTTAAGTGCAATACGTGACTGATTTTTTTTTGTTCATGGCTCATTGTTGTTTTGGCAAAGTTTACTTATTTGTTTATTGATAAGGAGCTCAAACAAAGGCTGTGTCTTTTTTTATTATCAATTATTTTATTTTAGGATTTCAGACAGCACCAATACATCACTGATGAATATTAACTAAGCTCTGGTTATCTGACCTATTTTCTAATGCAATGAATGTATGTACATTGTACAAGGAACATGTTTTCTTAAATAAACATCATTGCTGGACTATTTGTGATAAGCCTAATATTATTTTGAATATTCATCCACCATTCACTTTTCCATCTACATTTGGTAAAATGCTTAGAAAAAGTTTTACTTGGTCAAACCCAAAGATTCAGCTATATTTAGAATCAGAACATAACATAAGAGAAGACAACAATTCACTCAGACCAACAATTTTTTTTTTTTTTTTAATTCAATTAAAAATTAATTAAAATATTCGAATATAATTCGAATATTAAAATGTATAAAGCACTGAAATTCGAATTTGATTATAGAGGGAGATTGACAGCCCTAGTGAGTACCCGAGTCCCAGCATGGACATAGAGCTTTTTGGCGCCGTTAGAAATGTGTTTTTGGTGACTTTGAGCGGTTGTACCATTTCCTCCAATTCATTGGGATACTAACTAACTGGACGACTGTAGCTCACTGTATATATACTGCACGGAGAGTGACTGTAGCTCACTGTATATATACTGCACGGAGAGTGACTGTAGCTCACTGTATATATACTGAATGGAGAGTGACTGTAGCTCACTGTATATATACTGCATGGAGAGTGACTGTAGCTCACTGTATATATACTGAATGGAGAGTGACTGTAGCTCACTGTATATATACTGCATGGAGAGTGACTGTAGCTCACTGTATATATACTGCACAGAGAGTGACTGTAGCTCACTGTATATATACTGCACAGAGAGTGACTGTAGCTCACTGTATATATACTGCACAGAGAGTGACTGTAGCTCACTGTATATATGCACAGAGAGTGACTGTAGCTCACTGTATATATACTGCACAGAGAGTGACTGTAGCTCACTGTATATATACTGCACAGAGAGTGACTGTAGCTCACTGTATATATACTGCACAGAGAGTGACTGTAGCTCACTGTATATATACTGCATGGAGAGTGACTGTAGCTCACTGTATATATACTGCACAGAGAGTGACTGTAGCTCACTGTATATATACTGCATGGAGAGTGACTGTAGCTCACTGTATATATACTGCATGGAGAGTGACTGTAGCTCACTGTATATATACTGCATGGAGAGTGACTG
>NC_139642.1:63131281-63133781 GCF_964638095.1 Poromitra crassiceps
GTGGAATATTGGCCAGAATGACATGAACATTTGGATTTTTTTTTTGCAATTCCATCGCGGGCCACACAGGGGGCGCCCAAGGGCCGCATGTGGCCTGCGGGCCGCAAGTTGAGTATCACTGACCTACAGTATTAGCCTTGGGTTCTTATCAACGTAAGTTCTAGCTCGCACCACACTAACTGGATGTGCCCCGATCAATTCAAACTGGGCTGCACAGTTTGAATTAGTGATTACATTACGTCATTTGGCAGACGCTTTTTATCGATTGAATGATTATGATGATTATTGATATTTATGATATT
This sequence comes from Poromitra crassiceps, assembly GCF_964638095.1. Taxonomy (NCBI): domain Eukaryota; kingdom Metazoa; phylum Chordata; class Actinopteri; order Beryciformes; family Melamphaidae; genus Poromitra; species Poromitra crassiceps. The sequence continues at coordinate 63,131,584 of NC_139642.1, forward strand.
TATGATTATTGATATTTATGATTTATGATTATTATATGATTATCGGTTCCATGTTGGTTTGGTTTCGTAGTTCATACAAAATTCCCCCCAAAAAACACATTTAAAAGCGAGACTGTTAAAGTGAATAAATGCAACTTTATAAAAGGAATATATCATAATCATAATCATTAAGACCTGTCAAAATCATTTGAAGGGCCTAAAATTCTGATGATTGGATTTGAGACTTTTTGAGGACTTTTTTAAGGAGCCACGGCTGCAGGCATGCAGAGCAGATGTGAAGGTTGGAGCTCCTCCTGGGACTAAATTAGAGCCATGAGCCTTCTGCTGGCTCAGCAGGTCTGAAGGCCTCTCCCAGAGGGCTTCTTCTGCCCAGGGAGAGGCCTTCAGAGCGGCTGCATGAAGGGAGACTCTGGGCTGAAAGCAGGCAGTATTTATAGCTGCTCTGACCTCAACGCAGAGCAACACTGGTAGGAGAAGGCTCCTGTTTCTTTGCATTCGCCTGAGGGTTTCACACACACACACACACACACACACACACACACACACACACACACACACACACACACATTATTCACTTACATAGGTATGTATGCACAAGCACACACACACACACACACACACACACACACACACACACACATTGGTATGTATGCACAAGCACACACACACATGCATTTCCACAGCTGTTTTCTTTGAGGATAATTGAGCAGCACATCTGGAGAGGAACTTAAATTGCAGGTAAAAAAAACAAAAACTTACTCAAATGCTTCTTCACTCCCCCTCCTAAAACACCCTGAGATAGAAGGTTGAATAGACAAACACCTTGTACAGGATGTGTGTGTCCTGCCAACACGAGGCTGTAAGCTGGGAGCTTCTCTGTCCAAACTGTGATGTGATCCGTTGTTCTGTTCATACATGCTGCCTTGTGTAAAAATGATACCTTATGTATAAAGGGGAGTTTGGTGGCTAGCCCTACCCAGAGCCGTGTAGATAGAAGAGTCGCGACATCTCCATTCACTCTCAAGAGGTCCAGGAAGTAAGGTCCTGGATTAAGCAGCACTGTCGAGTTGCAGCAAAATGGACAGTTTGTGTTGTACTTTGAAAGTTTTTTTTTTTCTTGAATCAAATTGTACATTATCAGCTTTATTTTAGCATGCAAAAGTAGCGCGAGACCCATTCCTGGCTGTTCATTGGCTAATGAGTCTCACATGTTGGTCGTCCGCTGACGCCACTCTCTCTCTAGAGGACACTACTAAAAACAAACTGTTTACAGCTTTCAGATGTGTGTGAGATCATGTGAGATCACATCTGATATGTGTGAGATCATGTGAGATCACATCAGATATGTGTGAGATCATGTGAGCTCACATCAGATATGTGTGTGATCACATCAGATATGTGTGTGATCACATCAGATATGTGTGAGATCACATCAGATATGTGTGTGATCACATCAGATATGTGTGTGATCACATCAGATATGTGTGAGATCACATCAGATATGTGTGTGATCACATCAGATATGTGTGAGATCACATCAGATATGTGTGTGATCACATCAGATATGTGTGAGATCACATCAGATATGTGTGAGATCACATCAGATATGTGTGTGATCACATCAGATATGTGTGTGATCACATCAGATATGTGTGAGATCACATCAGATATGTGTGTGATCACATCAGATATGTGTGAGATCACATCAGATATGTGTGAGATCATGTGAGATCACATCAGATATGTGTGAGATCATGTGAGATCACATCAGATATGTGTGAGATCATGTGAGATCACATCAGATATGTGTGAGATCATGTGAGATCACATCAGATATGTGTGAGATCACATCAGATATGTGTGAGATCACATCAGATATGTGTGAGATCACATCAGATATGTGTGAGATCACATCAGATATGTGTGAGATCACATCAGATATGTGTGAGATCACATCAGATATGTGTGTGATCACATCAGATATGTGTGTGATCACATCAGATATGTGTGAGATCACATCAGATATGTGTGAGATCACATCAGATATGTGTGAGATCATGTGAGATCACATCAGATATGTGTGAGATCATGTGAGATCACATCAGATATGTGTGAGATCACATCAGATATGTGTGAGATCACATCAGATATGTGTGAGATCATGTGAGATCACATCAGATATGTGTGAGATCATGTGA
>NC_139642.1:63138781-63176281 GCF_964638095.1 Poromitra crassiceps
AAGTTAGCATTAGCGTAGCGCCGAGATGGCTCAGGGGACAGTAGACAGAATATCAGCTTTTCTTCATGCAGTAACGAGCCTTGAAACCTTTTCCTTGTGGCTGAGTGTTGCTGTGATATAGACAGTTTAAGACCATTTCTACTACATTTCTAGTGTTTCTAGAGCTACTGGGTGCTGCACTGCTGTCAGCTGAGCCCAGAGCTGTTCTGCTCCAGTGCGCAGCTCTGGTGCGCAGCTCCTACAGCAATGTCACATGGACACCATGTCACTCTTAAAGAGACAGGTGCCGGTAAAAATAAAAATGATAAATAATAAATAAATAAATAAAAATTCGACTTTCAATAATAAAAGTCGATCTTGATAATAAAAACGATTATTCGACAATTTGAAATTTGTTGCCCATCCCTAGTGTGTGTGTGTGTGGCGTCTAGAGTGACATCGGGGTTGCATCCCCCCAAAAGTTGGATGGCCCTGTACTCTCTCGTCCTACGAGCACTGCGTGCTTTTCACGCAGCCCCCTGCAGCTGCCACTGGAGCCTGATGGACTATCCCCATTGACCATGAAGGGGCCGCGGGAGGAAAGGGGGGGGGCAATGCAGAGCGACGAACAATCTCTGAATGCAGCATAAGAAACGTCTGGAACGCTATGGAGAGAGCGGCTCCAAACCGGTTTCTACAAGGAAGTGAGAGCGGACCACCGCTCCAAGCTGGATGCACGGACGCACAGACGCACGGACGCACAGACGCACGGACGCACAGACGCACGCACAGGTCAGACACGCACAAAGCTGCACCGCTTACTTCAACACCTGGGTGTGATTTTTTTTTTACACAAATGGGATTTAGAAAATTCGAGCAAAGATTTAAGTGGACAGAGAGAGTGAACATAGCCTATACCGCCATCTTTTGGTTTGACTGAGCTATTGCTATTCCCCCGTTAGGGTTCCTGTTCTGTTACATCAAAATCCTAAATCCCAAATAATTTCTGCAGAATATTCAATCTATTCAACATTTTGAAATTAAATGAAATATTGAAAAGGAACAGTCCGAGACTAGCCTAGTGTGTGTGTGTGTGTGTGTGTGTGTGTGTGTGTGTGTGCGCGTGCGTGCGTGTGTGCGTGCGTGTGTGCGTGTGTGTGTGCGTGAGGGGGTGGGAGGTAACATAAGCGGTTGTGATTTCTGACATATGTTTTGTTCATGAGAGCTGCTGAAGCCATTACCATGCTGCACAGCCCTGCACACAACCCCCTCACACACACACACACACACACACACGTGTGTACACACACACGCACACACAGCACTGCACACAACCCCCTCACACACACACACAGACACACACAACCCCCTCACAGACACACATAGACACACACACAGACACACACGCGTGTACACACACACACACACACACACACACACACACACACACAGCACTGCACACAACCCCCTCACACACACACACACACACACACACACAAACACACACACACACAACCCCCTCACACACACGCACAGACACACACAACCCCCTCACACACACACACACACACAGACACACACAACCCCCTCACACACGCACAGACACACACAACCCCCTCACACACACACGCACAGACACACACAACCCCCTCACACACACACACACACACACAAACACACACACACACAACCCCCTCACACACACGCACAGACACACACAACCCCCTCACACACACGCACAGACACACACAACCCCCTCACACACACGCACAGACACACACAACCCCCTCACACACACACACACACACACACACACACATACAGAGAGAGAGAGAGCACTGCTTCACATCCGACGCAGGCAACCAGAGAATAAGTAGCTGCTGAGAAAGGAGAAAACAGCTATTCATCTTTTCAACTGGAAATCACCGTTATTTTGATCAATAGTAAGATCAGGATTATTTAACACCATGACTCTTTGACTTTGGGAACATCGTGCATTCACTGGAGGAGGAAGGTTTTCATCATAGACAGACGAACATGGCTGCTCTCCGTTCTTGACCGGAGCTGAAATGACACGCACCATAGCATGTTTTTGGCCTAGACTTGCGCTCAATGATGTCATAAGTGATGTCATAAATCCGTCCCTGCTGAGGTTATAAATTGGACGACTCTTGATCATAGCCCGGCAGCCAATGAAGCCTGAAACCTGCGACAACAACAACAACACAGAGCACAGATGAAGCAAGAAGCCCAAACTCAAACACAAGCGTTAACATGACAACATAACATGTGCATCTCTACAGAGGCCACTGGGTGGTAGTGCTGCACCATTAATCCAATCGCAATCGCGATGTCAGCACGTGCGATTACATAACCGCAAAAGGGTGCGATTATATATTAAAAAAAATCTGTGTGTGTGTGTGTGTGTGTGCGTGTGCGCCTCGTCTAACTAACGTTACACGCGACGCAGCAAACAAACAAACAAACTATCACAGTCACACTGGACATCAACACTAGCGGGAGACTTCTCCCACCTCCAAATATATAGCAACTTTATAAGGTTAAACATAAACACCTTACCGAGGGAGAGACAGCACCCACCGCTAACAGCTAATTAAGCTAAGTGAGTAGCTGATCAGAAAATGCAATGGATGGAAACAGCCGTGTGATTAGTGAAAAAGTGGGTAAAAGAAGGAGAGAGCTGCAGGTGACTAGTGCACGTTTAAGTGTACAGCAGGTGACCCACTGCCATGAAGAATATAGTGACATTAAGCGAGAGCAGAGAAAACATTTGCAGCTGCAGAAGCAACCTTCAGGGTCTGCATGTAAGGCTGCACGTAACTCACCTCTCACAGCTGCAGAAGCACCCTTCAGGGTCTGCATGTAAATTCTGTGCATAACTCTCTCTCTAAAAAAAAGAAAAGTCACGAATGTGGCGTTGACTGTCATCTGTCGCTACAAAATAAATCAACTGCATGTGTACAGTATTACTCATTGTATTACTGCATGTGTGTACAGTATTACTCATTGTATTACTGCATGTGTACAGTATTACTCATTGTATTACTGCATGTGTACAGTATTACTCATTGTATTACTGGGCAGACATGTAACTAACTTTGCAGTCTGAGCCATCTTACCTATGTGCTGTAACACAGTGCTGCAGTTTATCATTTTATTTTTGAGACAGGCAAATGTCTCAAACAGACTGATATCACATCACAGGATGTTGGGAAGAGTACATTTCCATATACTGTAATTTGTAAAGATTTTATTATAAAAAAAATATATGCTGTATTCTCTCATTTTTTTTAAAGATAATTTTATTTCAAATTGTTTTATTTATTTATTTTTTAATACATTTTAAATTGTAATATATTCCTTGTAGCTATTTTAGTCTGTGATACCGTGAAACCGTGGTATTTTTGTTCCAAGGTTATACGGTCAAAAACTCATATCGACACACCCCTAGATACCATTTGTTTATATCGCAATCACAATCGCAAATCGCAATATTGTCCACAGTTATCGCAAATCGCACCTTTTCCCCAAATCGTGCAGCACTGGGTGGCATGTTGGAGAAACGTAACAGGCCTACCTAACCTACTCAGCTGCTACAGCCTAACAGTGAGCCTGCATTCTGATTCAAACACACTTCATAAGAGGCCTACCTAACCTACTCAACAGCCTAACAGTGAGCCTGCATTCTGACTCAAACACACTTCATAACAGGCCTACCTAACCTACTCTACAGCCTAACAGTGAGCCTGCATTCTGACTCAAACACACTTCATAACAGGCCTACCTAACCTACTCAACAGCCTAACAGTGAGCCTGCATTCTGACTCAAACACACTTCATAACAGGCCTACCTAACCTACTCTACAGCCTAACAGTGAGCCTGCATTCTGACTCAAACACACTTCATAACAGGCCTACCTAACCTACTCAACAGCCTAACAGTGAGCCTGCATTCTGACTCAAACACACTTCATAACAGGCCTACCTAACCTACTCTACAGCCTAACAGTGAGCCTGCATTCTGACTCAAACACACTTCATAACAGGCCTACCTAACCTACTCAACAGCCTAACAGTGAGCCTGCATTCTGACTCAAACACACTTCATAACAGGCCTACCTAACCTACTCTACAGCCTAACAGTGAGCCTGCATTCTGACTCAAACACACTTCATAACAGGCCTACCTAACCTACTCAACAGCCTAACAGTGAGCCTGCATTCTGATTCAAACACACTTCATAACAGGCCTACCTAACCTACTCAACAGCCTAACAGTGAGCCTGCATTCTGACTCAAACACACTTCATAACAGGCCTACCTAACCTACTCAACAGCCTAACAGTGAGCCTGCATTCTGATTCAAACACACTTCATAACAGGCCTACCTAACCTACTCTACAGCCTAACAGTGAGCCTGCATTCTGACTCAAACACACTTCATAACAGGCCTACCTAACCTACTCAACAGCCTAACAGTGAGCCTGCATTCTGACTCAAACACACTTCATAAGAGGCCTACCTAACCTACTCAGCTGCTACAGCCTAACAGTGAGCCTGCATTCTGATTCAAACACACTTCATAAGAGGCCTACCTAACCTACTCAACAGCCTAACAGTGAGCCTGCATTCTGATTCAAACACACTTCATAACAGGCCTACCTAACCTACTCAACAGCCTAACAGTGAGCCTGCATTCTGACTCAAACACACTTCATAACAGGCCTACCTAACCTACTCAACAGCCTAACAGTGAGCCTGCATTCTGACTCAAACACACTTCATAACAGGCCTACCTAACCTACTACCTAACCCACTCAACAGCCTAACAGTGAGCCTGCATTCTGACTCAAACACACTTCATAACAGGCCTACCTAACCTACTCAACAGCCTAACAGTGAGCCTGCATTCTGACTCAAACACACTTCATAACAGGCCTACCTAACCTACTCAACAGCCTAACAGTGAGCCTGCATTCTGATTCAAACACACTTCATAACAGGCCTACCTAACCTACTCAACAGCCTAACAGTGAGCCTGCATTCTGACTCAAACACACTTCATAACAGGCCTACCTAACCTACTCAACAGCCTAACAGTGAGCCTGCATTCTGACTCAAACACACTTCATAACAGGCCTACCTAACCTACTACCTAACCTACTCAACAGCCTAACAGTGAGCCTGCATTCTGATTCAAACACACTTCATAACAGGCCTACCTAACCTACTCAACAGCCTAACAGTGAGCCTGCATTCTGACTCAAACACACTTCATAACAGGCCTACCTAACCTACTCAACAGCCTAACAGTGAGCCTGCATTCTGACTCAAACACACTTCATAACAGGCCTACCTAACCTACTCTACAGCCTAACAGTGAGCCTGCATTCTGACTCAAACACACTTCATAACAGGCCTACCTAACCTACTCAACAGCCTAACAGTGAGCCTGCATTCTGATTCAAACACACTTCATAACAGGCCTACCTAACCTACTCAACAGCCTAACAGTGAGCCTGCATTCTGACTCAAACACACTTCATAACAGGCCTACCTAACCTACTACCTAACCTACTCAACAGCCTAACAGTGAGCCTGCATTCTGACTCAAACACACTTCATAACAGGCCTACCTAACCTACTCAACAGCCTAACAGTGAGCCTGCATTCTGACTCAAACACACTTCATAACAGGCCTACCTAACCTACTCAACAGCCTAACAGTGAGCCTGCATTCTGACTCAAACACACTTCATAACAGGCCTACCTAACCTACTACCTAACCTACTCAACAGCCTAACAGTGAGCCTGCACTCTGACTCAAACACACTTCCTCTGGCTGGCTTTGGGAGGTGGGCTCAGCTTTTCTCCCCGGCGCTTCTCTTAAAAAGGTATCTTAAACCCAGGCTGACATTTCCCATCTAGCTCCATTACAACAGGTCTGATGAGAAACATGACGGCGGCCATGTTTTCCGTCCCGGCAGCGTTCTAGCTGTCTCGTTGGGCTAAGAGGAACAACTGTGCCCCGCGGCGCGCGGGCGGCGGCGCTAGTCTAATGAGATTTTCCATAGCTGCGTTTCAGCGAGCAGATGGCGAGTCCTCCTCTAAATCACATGGTGCTGACATGATTGCAGTGCTCTCATAACGTAATGGACTAATACTACACACCACTTAAGTCAACCTCGTTAGGACGGCTCTCCTCCGCCTGCCTCTCCTCTCCTCTCAGCAGGACAAACACATTTGTAGCATCGTGGCCTTTTCAACAGAAGCACTGGAGGTGTAGAAGAGCCTGAACTCCCCATTAGCCCGAGCAGGCAGAGGTCCAGCTCTCCCCTCCGTTATACAACAGCAATGAGCAAAAACCCAAACGTTCCAAAATAGAGATGGAACCATATGAAAATGTCATATCACGATTATAGTGACCTAAAATTATCACGGTTATCAGTAGTATCAGGGTTTGTTAAAATGTGCTGACATTTTTCAAAAAGTACTAATAAACATCATAAATCAATTCACCAAGTTTTAGTATATTGAAAACGCTGACCCAAAAAGGATTGATACACTTGCTGAAATCATTTCTCCAAGGCTGCACGTTTGCATCTGAGAGACAGTTGCCAACTTTGGTTGATGATGGACAGTATTTATTTACCATGTTTTTCAAAGCACTGTAATCATGGTAACACGGTCATCACGGTACCACGGTTTTAATGATAATGAACATTTGAAACGGTACGGTTATCGTAAGGACTTTGATCATGGTTATCATTAAAACCAGTTATCGTTACATCCCTAGTTCTGAATCATGCTAGTGCATAGCTCCTACATGCTTTAAGTATGAGTTGCTTTGACAGAGCTGGCAACACGATATCAGAGGAGGAAATCTCTTCATGTTGGGGGTTAATTGACCTAATGTGCGATAATAGGCCCTTTTCACCGCGGCTGTCAGAAGCCTTTTGGGAATGGTTCACTATTTCACCCACTCACTATTCCCCATGCAGTGTGATCATATAGTGAACTATTTGGGGAACGATCAAACGAGTTTTGGCCACTACCTCACTCTTCTTCTCCTTCGGTAAACATTGCAGCATTGCATTGTGGTATATGGGACAAATTGTTGCGTACATTCTGTTTAATGGAAAGAAGAAAAAAAGTGTGTGTGTGTGTGTGTGTGTGTGTGTGTGTGTGTGTGTGTGTGTGTGTGTGTGTGTGTGTGTGTGTGTGTGTGTGTGTGTGTGTATAATACTATCAGACATTTGGCTTTTTAACATTGCTGGCAATGGCGAGATCCAATCTGTACCCTGTGGTAGTACGGCAGCCATGTTTGTGAAACAAAGGACCTATTCTTGATTAATTAAAAAACTGAATATAAATTTGCCAACAGCCTGGCTGCCACAACTAGGGATGGGATATGAATTTCAAATTTTTGAATAATCGTTTTTATTATCAAGATCGACTTTTATTATTGACAATCTTGTCTTAAAAAGTAAGTTTTCCATTGTTTTCACCAGCACCTGTCTCTTTAAGACAGGGGTGGCCAAACTTTTTTGGTTGTGGGCCGCATACAGAAAGATATAAGGAGTCGCGGACCAAACAATATTAACACCTTAAGTGCCATAGCCGAAATAATTCGTCTTACATAATCCAACGCTTAAGTGCCAGAGCCGAGTTTACTCGTCTTACATAAACATTTTTTTTTTTTGACGGTGGGACATCAATCAACAACTTTTACATCTTCGAGATCACTATTGGAGCAAGATAATGTGTATAATTTATTTTACCGACCCACTAAGTGTTGACAGTGCTCCCCCAGACGACCGAAATCAAAGAAAAAACTGCCGCGGGACCAAGCCGTTCAAGGAAATGCCGTGGCGATTTTACAGTAATCCATTCAAGACTTGTCTTGCCTGAGAGCGGCCGTGCACCGGCAGCAGCACACAGAGAGCGGAGAGCGATTTGCAAAATAGATCATAGGTGAAACACACTTTGAAACACCTCAGAAAGGCCAGAATCAACATCTGCCCATCGCCCACGCATTCCCCGGCCCATCTTGACTCGCACAAGGAGCGTCCGCACGCAGGCAAGCAGGCAGGCAGGCACACAGGCAGGCAGCAGCAAAAGCGCTTCTGACACGCCCGCTGTACAGCCAGGAGGAAGGAGGAGAAGACACACGGAGGGAGGAGTTTGAATGAGAGGGGTGTTTCCTGTTGTTATGGAGGAAATTACTGTTCAAAACTATTGTTTAGAATGTCTGACGGTCTTACTGATGCCAAAAATGAATGGTTAAAGTGACTGTTTCACAAAAAGCCATTTATCTCTGAATAAATTTCCAGACGCTGAAACCATGCTGTACTCAACGGCTAATATCTACATAACTACTAACTCTGCAAACTAACTCTTTTAGACAGAGAAAGCACACATTCTATTAGTTATTTTTAGATGATTGATGTTCATGAATTCTTAACAGAAAAGAATCCTCGGCTGTTCTAAAATGAGCCAGAATCGTCAAAAACACCCCTGGCACAACTTACCTACAGGAATGAAAACATGGCTGGCATTCAATGTGTTAAGCGCGACAGTTTTCACAGATTTTTTTTTGACCAGAAAACCCTTGTGCCATCAAAAATTTAATTTCTACCTAAGTAAATATATGACACAGTTTATTGATGTGCTCACCTATTACAATGGGTATTTCTGTATGTTTTCAAATGTTCTTTTCCTGTGCCAACAGGTTAAGACAGATAATTTAACATAACATTAGTACTAAACATTCATTCAGTATTAAAAATGTTTAAAAATGAATAGACCAAGTCAGGGTACTAAAGTATAACCCATTTTCAATGGTTTTAAATTGAAATGGGGGGAATCAGTTTTTTTGTTTTTGTTTTTCCGTTTTAAACTTTAAAACCGAAAAACGTAAAAACGTTTTTAGCATTTTTTCCCCCCTAAATTCATGGCAGGCCACTTAAGAATGGGCAGCAGGCTGCAGTTGGCCCACGGGCCATAGTTTGGCCACCCCTGCTTTAAGAGTAGCAAGTTTGTCCATGTGATGTTGCCGTATATAGCTGCTGCCTGCGCAATGCGCACTCACTCACGCAAGCAGCATTAGTGACAGTAGCACCCAGCAGCTCCTTGATAGAAACAGTAGAAATGGTGTCTATATCACAGCAACACTCAGCCACAAGGAAAAGGGTTCAACGCTTGTTACTGCATGAAGATAAGCTGATATTCTGTCTACTGTTCCACTGGCTGATATTCTGTCTACTGTTCCACTGGCTGATATTCTGTCTACTGTTCCACTGGCTGATATTCTGTCTACTGTTCCACTGGCTGATATTCTGTCTACTGTTCCACTGGCTGATATTCTGTCTACTGTTCCATGGGGCATCTCGACTTCGTTCAGAAAGCTAACTATGCTAATGTGGCTAACGTAGTCTGGGTCTGTGAACATCAATAGAGTGCCAAAGTCACCCCCTCTCGGATTTTATCCGCCATTTATTTTTCCATAGAGCTTGCGTAAAATGCTTATAAAAATTGTTTTACTTGGTCAAACCAAGCGATTCAACTATACTTAGAATGTTTTTTCTTTTTTTTAGGGGTGGGCAAATTTCGACGAAAAGTCGACTTTGGCCCAGTGAATTTCAAACGCTAGAAATGCCCATCTCATCTCTAGCCACAACCTCCCACTGATGTTGACTATAGCTATAGATACAGTCGATCACGTTACGTCCGGTAACACGTGCGTGCACTCGTGTGTGTGTGTGTGTGTGTGTGTGTGTGTGCGTGCACTCGTGTGTGTGTTTGTGTGTGTGTGTGTGTGCGTGCACTCGTGTGTGTGTTTGTGTGTGGCCCCGCGGGAAAACGTGAGGATTTCCCGCACGCTGACCCACTGACCACGCGTCTATGACGAGACATCGCCTGAATGTATTATTAGGTGCTGATGACAGGACATCTTGCTTTCCTTTTCTTTTTCTTTCAACTTGGTTGGTAAATGTGCCAAGTTTTGTTATGATTTATATCAATTGAACGAGCACAGAAATACTCCTGGGGGGGAGGGGAGGGGCTTCAAACAATTCATTCCCTATGCCAGTAAAACATGTCTTGGGTTTAATTGACTCTCTCATTGTGTCTGTGGGAAACAATGTGCTTTCTTGCTGAGAAAAGACTTCTCTTAGTCTTCCCAGAGAGATAAGCACAAAGAACCTTCTGGATGTTCCCCCGATGTAGCAATAAATGTTCCTCATGTACCGTAACATGTTTGAATAAGGACGCCACCTTTCTATTGTTTTCATTCTATGACAAACAAATGTTCTCTGACCTTGGCTTGCACGTCAGCAATGTTCCAGTATGAATACAGGAAACACAATGATGCTCTTGCTCTTTTCTCAACCTACCGTCACAAACAACTCTAAATCTACGGAAAGACAACTCTGATCCGAACATCTCGACTGTCAAAGAAAACGTCCCTCACACGAGATCTGGAAGAAACAACAGGCCTGATCCAGAGCGACTTGACAGAGCCCACGGCTCCGGGCTGACAGAAGCCATACATGAAACACATCACAGAGAGCAAAGTACAGATGTGAGGAAAGCATCCTACAGACAGTCATCATTAGCCTAGCTGTAGCTTCAGTATGCTCCTACAGACAGTCATCATTAGCCTAGCTGTAGCTTCAGTATGCTCCTATCATAATGAGCCTAGCTGTAGCTTCAGTATGCTCCTATCATCATTAGCCTAGCTGTAGCTTCAGTATGCTCCTATCATAATGAGCCTAGCTGTAGCTTCAGTATGCTCCTATCATAATGAGCCTAGCTGTAGCTTCAGTAAGCTCCTATCATAATGAGCCTAGCTGTAGCTTCAGTAAGCTCCTATCATAATGAGCCTAGCTGTAGCTTCAGTAAGCTCCTATCATAATGAGCCTAGCTGTAGCTTCAGTATGCTCCTATCATCATTAGCCTAGCTGTAGCTTCAGTATGCTCCTATCATAATGAGCCTAGCTGTAGCTTCAGTATGCTCCTATCATCATTAGCCTAGCTGTAGCTTCAGTATGCTCCTATCATAATGAGCCTAGCTGTAGCTTCAGTATGCTCCTATCATAATGAGCCTAGCTGTAGCTTCAGTATGCTCCTATCATCATTAGCCTAGATGTAGCTTCAGTAAGCTCCTATCATAATGAGCCTAGCTGTAGCTTCAGTATGCTCCTATCATCATTAGCCTAGCTGTAGCTTCAGTATGCTCCTATCATCATTAGCCTAGCTGTAGCTTCAGTAAGCTCCTATCATCATTAGCCTAGCTGTAGCTTCAGTATGCTCCTATCATCATTAGCCTAGCTGTAGCTTCAGTAAGCTCCTATCATAATGAGCCTAGCTGTAGCTTCAGTATGCTCCTATCATAATGAGCCTAGCTGTAGCTTCAGTATGCTCCTATCATAATGAGCCTAGCTGTAGCTTCAGTAAGCTCCTATCATAATGAGCCTAGCTGTAGCTTCAGTAAGCTCCTATCATAATGAGCCTAGCTGTAGCTTCAGTATGCTCCTATCATCATTAGCCTAGCTGTAGCTTCAGTATGCTCCTATCATAATGAGCCTAGCTGTAGCTTCAGTATGCTCCTATCATAATGAGCCTAGCTGTAGCTTCAGTATGCTCCTATCATCATTAGCCTAGCTGTAGCTTCAGTAAGCTCCTATCATAATGAGCCTAGCTGTAGCTTCAGTATGCTCCTATCATAATGAGCCTAGCTGTAGCTTCAGTATGCTCCTATCATCATTAGCCTAGCTGTAGCTTCAGTATGCTCCTATCATCATTAGCCTAGCTGTAGCTTCAGTATGCTCCTATCATAATGAGCCTAGCTGTAGCTTCAGTAAGCTCCTACAGACAGTCAGTCATAATGAGCCTAGCTGTAGCTTCAGTAAGCTCCTACAGACAGTCAGTCATAATGAGCCTAGCTGTAGCTTCAGTAAGCTCCTACAGACAGTCAGTCATAATGAGCCTAGCTGTAGCTTCAGTAAGCTCCTACAGACAGTCAGTCATAATGAGCCTAGCTGTAGCTTCAGTAAGCTCCTACAGACAGTCAGTCATAATGAGCCTAGCTGTAGCTTCAGTATGCTCCTACAGACAGTCAGTCATAATGAGCCTAGCTGTAGCTTCAGTACCTGCCTGCATTAGAAGAGCTCTACAGCTCTAGACTTCTGGCCCGTGCTTCTAGCATTGTTAGAGACCCTGCAGGTCATCCAGCCGCTAACCTCTTTAACCTACTTCCCCTCGGCAGACGCTACCGCTCTATAAAATGCTCTACCACTCGTTTTGCAAAGAGCTTTTTTCCAAGTGCGGTACGCAGTCTGAATGACCTTAATACCAAACGCTAGATCCTACACCCGCCAAGCTTTTCCTTTGTATAAGATGTCTTATACCTAACTGTACATGCAATGTTGCCTCTATGCATAGGCACTTTATCTTAATTCATGTGCACTTTAATTATCTTGCACTTTAAAACTTGAGCTGGTGAACTCGGTTCTATCCAATATGCACTTGTCTCCTTTTATCTTTTTAAAATTTTAACCTTTTTATTCCTTTTATTCTTTTTACATGGTATCTAAATGTTTTTATATGCTGTCCTGTGATTTGTTATGTATGTTTTTAAGCTCCTAGCACCCCAATTCCAATGCAGTTCCTACTGTAAATGGCAAATAAAGTGACTTGACTTGACTTGACTTGACTATGCTCCTATCATAATGAGCCTAGCTGTAGCTTCAGTAAGCTCCTACAGACCGTCATCAGTAGCCTAGCTGTAGCTTCAGTATGCTCCTACAGACAGTCATCAGTAGCCTAGCTGTAGCTTCAGTAAGGTCCTACAGACAGTCATCAGTAGCCTAGCTGTAGCTTCAGTAAGCTCCTACAGACAGTCATCAGTAGCCTAGCTGTAGCTTCAGTAAGCTCCTACAGACAGTCATCAGTAGCCTAGCTGTAGCTTCAGTAAGCTCCTACAGACAGTCAGTCATAATGAGCTTAGCTGTAGCTTCAGTAAGCTCCTACAGACAGTCAGTCATAATGAGCTTAGCTGTAGCTTCAGTAAGCTCCTACAGACAGTCATCAGTAGCCTAGCTGTAGCTTCAATAAGCTCCTACAGACAGTCAGTCATAATGAGCTTAGCTGTAGCTTCAGTAAGCTCCTACAGACAGTCATCAGTAGGCTAGCTGTAGCTTCAGTAAGCTCCTACAGACAGTCAGTCATAATGAGCCTAGCTGTAGCTTCAGTAAGCTCCTACAGACAGTCATCAGTAGCCTAGCTGTAGCTTCAGTATGCCTCTACAGACAGTCATAATGAGCCTAGCTGTAGCTTCAGTAAGCTCCTACAGACAGTCAGTCATAATGAGCCTAGCTGTAGCTTCAGTAAGCTCCTACAGACAGTCAGTCATAATGAGCCTAGCTGTAGCTTCAGTAAGCTCCTACAGACAGTCATCAGTAGCCTAGCTGTAGCTTCAGTAAGGTCCTACAGACAGTCATAATGAGCCTAGTTGTAGCTCCAGTAAGCTCCTACAGACAGGCATCAGTAGGCTAGCTGTAGCTTCAGTAAGCTCCTACAGACAGTCAGTCATAATGAGCCTAGCTGTAGCTTCAGTAAGCTCCTACAGACAGTCATCAGTAGCCTAGCTGTAGCTTCAGTAAGGTCCTACAGACAGTCATAATGAGCCTAGCTGTAGCTTCAGTAAGCTCCTACAGACAGTCAGTCATAATGCGCCTAGCTGTAGCTTCAGTAAGCTCCTACAGACAGTCATCAGTAGCCTAGCTGTAGCTTCAGTAAGCTCCTACAGACAGTCATCAGTAGCCTAGCTGTAGCTTCAGTATGCCTCTACAGACAGTCATCAGTAGCCTAGCTGTAGCTTCAGTAAGCTCCTACAGACAGTCATCAGTAGCCTAGCTGTAGCTTCAGTAAGCTCCTACAGACAGTCATCAGTAGCTTAGCTGTAGCTTCAGTAAGCTCCTACAGACAGTCATCAGTAGCCTAGCTGTAGCTTCAGTAAGCTCCTACAGACAGTCATCAGTAGCCTAGCTGTAGCTTCAGTAAGCTCCTACAGACAGTCATCAGTAGCCTAGCTGTAGCTTCAGTATGCTCCTACAGACAGTCATCAGTAGCCTAGCTGTAGCTTCAGTAAGCTCCTACAGACAGTCATCAGTAGGCTAGCTGTAGCTTCAGTAAGCTCCTACAGACAGTCATCAGTAGCCTAGCTGTAGCTTCAGTATGCCTCTACAGACAGTCATCAGTAGCCTAGCTGTAGCTTCAGTATGCCTCTACAGACAGTCATCAGTAGCTTAGCTGTAGCTTCAGTAAGCTCCTACAGACAGTCAGTCATAATGAGCCTAGCTGTAGCTTGCGGGGCCCCAGCTGAGAAGGTGACCTGTGACAGCAGTGAGTGATGAAGGTGTGAGGCAGTGGAGTGGGCTAAAGAGCGCTTGGCTCTGTGCTGCTGGTTAGTATTCATGGTCAGGCTGCTGGCTGGAGATTCACATCAAAGCAATTCACTCACTTATTCACAACTCCTACACCGGCCTGCATCTGAAGATCTTTTACGTCCAGATCTCTCGTTAAGGATGGACACTTGAGCGTATGCAAAGTTCTATCAGTTTCCGTCAGCAAGTCTTTTATAATGGTTCAAAGTATCTGTCAGCAAGTCTTTTATAATGGTTTCCCCTTTCAAACAGAAATGTGGGCTTATCTTTTAGGCATGTATCTCTGGATAGGTGGTTTGTTTACAAAGCACATACACAGTACAGTACTGTAGTGGACTGTAAACACATACAGTACAGTACTGTAGTGACTGTAAACACATAGAGTACAGTACTGTAGCTGACTGTAAACACATACAGTACAGTACTGTAGTGACTGTAAACACATACAGTACAGTACTGTAGTGACTGTAAACACATACAGTACAGTACTGTAGTGACTGTAAACACATAGAGTACAGTACTGTAGCTGACTGTAAACACATACAGTACAGTACTGTAGTGACTGTAAACACACACAGTACAGTACTGTAGTGGACTGTAAACACACAGAGTACAGTACTGTAGTGACTGTAAACACACACAGTACAGTACTGTAGTGGACTGTAAACACATACAGTACAGTAGCTGACTGTAAACACATACAGTACAGTACTGTAGTGACTGTAAACAGGCAAGAGGCCGTGTGTCGTGATCACTGCTGTAAAAACCCAGATTGAGAGGCATATTCTCAATGTGTTGTATACAGTACATGTCCAAAGAATCCTCCTAAAACCTGAATAACATCGGCGTATCCCACATGTCTTAATTGGAAAATGCTAAATTTGGAATAAAGCCTAATTTGGAATACTAGTCTGTATTACATAACAAAATATTGGAGTATAGTGATTAGGGATGTTCATTTTGAAAATTTTCCAAAATCGATAATCGGTGAAAATTAACGATCAATTATCGATTATCGATCATATTAATACTTAGAAAATTTTCAATATTTTCATTTTTTTTTTTTTTTTTTTTTTTTTTTACAAAATGAATGCCTATGGCAGAAAATACGAAATACGTGTTCTCCTCAATGAACTCTTTATTTCAATGTGTCTACTCTCCAACACTGCTGTCCCCGGCGCATGCCGGTGTGAATTTCCCATGTTTAAAACAGTTTTGTTGGCACAAAGGCCCGTGCCCAGCCAGAAAACTAGAGACTATATGAAGCTCCACCTCACGTTAGTCGGCTGTGCAATGGAGTGGGGCGAGGAGGAACGAATTCCACCCAAACCTAGTCAAAAAAAAAAAAAAAAAAAAAAAAAAATTATAATTAAAAAAATCGATCCAAATGCCACAGGATCGATTCCAATCCTTAACGATCAATTATCGATTTTCGATAATTGATGAACATCCCTAATAGTGATATTCAGCATAATAGTGGAATTTTGTGTGCATGTAAACATACTGTGAGGCTTAGATTGGCCAACAGCCACTTTGACACATGATGGGCAGGTGTTAGCAGTTGTACGCCCACAATGTCACATAGTCAGTGCGTCACTCCAAACACACACACACACATGCGCGCGCGCGCACCGCGCGCACGCACCCACACAGCTAGCCTTCATTCAACATGCATGTCCAGCCTAGCCTAGCCTAACACGTGCACGCACCCACACACAGCTAGCCTTCATTCAACATGCATGCCCAGTCCAGCCTAGCGCACCTCTCTCAGGGTTAAATATTCACACCACATACTTGACTCACAGCCGAGAGCATTGTGAGGACTGAGGCCGACAGTCCATCCCAGCAGCACTGCAGCAGCCAGTCAGTCAGTGAGCTGCACACTGCAGGCCTCCCTCTAAAGGTCTATGCACACCGCTTTTTTTGTCGTTTGCATTTTTTTAATCCGCCACCGGATAAAAATCGTTACGCACAGACACCTCGACCTCGCACATTGAGTCTGATCCGTTTTATTATTATATACGTGGTTCTATTCGCAATGCGAGACAAACAGTTGTGCTGGACTCATCCTCTCCTGTATCCACATTACAACATACGCAGGGTGACAGGTGATGTGGTCTGGAGAAGACAGATGGCAGCAGGTCGAGGAATGGTACCCCTATCGCATTGGACTCTCCCTCGCCTTGCCAAGCCCGGCTGTGGTGCACCGTGGCCGGGTGCCGCAGCACTGTGCCCCCGGGGAGAGGGTGCAGAGAGGGGCCAGTGAGGCGGCTGCCTCCACTCAGACTGGAGCCCACTCCTCTGTCTCTCTCCCCCAAAAACACAAACACACAGGGGTCAAACAGCTCGCGAAAGGCCTTTGACTGATGCGAATGACAGAAAATCAAACCCGTTCCAAAAACATTAATGACGGACGAAAGCTTCGGAGTCAATGTGTAAATTGATACAACATGAGGTCGTATTTATTTTTATTAAACGTGCAACATTTTCAGTTGAAAAATTCTGACTTTGTGTGCAAAAGCCTTCAGTCAACAAACTGCAGGCCTCCCTCTCACACACAACTCGCACTGCAAGAGGAAAACGTTTGCAGTGATCCACTGCAGTCTCAAGCACATCTGATGCACTGATGCACTGTTTCACTCCTGCCTCTTCGTCAGACCCTGTTCAAAATGACTTTCCATGGAGGCAACCTCTGCTTTAGACATCTAGTCTGCCATATACTGAGACAAACCTCTGCTTTAGACATCTAGTCTGCCATATACTGAGACAAACCTCTGCTTTAGACATCTAGTCTGCCATATACTGAGACAAACCTCTGCTTTAGACATCTAGTCTGCCATATACTGAGACAAACCTCTGCTTTAGACATCTAGTCTGCCATATACTGAGACAAACCTCTGCTTTAGACATCTAGTCTGTCATATACTGAGACAAACCTCTGCTTTAGACATCTAGGCCCCTATCGTTGCATCGGCGCAGTTTCTAGGCCGAGCGGCAGGCGCAGATCAAAGCAGTGGGCGTGGAAAGGCGCACTTGATATCGTCGTGCTGGCGCTAGATGCAGCCCAAAGCATTACAACCACGCCTTTTAGGCGTAAAATTATGCACCGTCATGCTCATTGGATAAGTGCAATAAACGAATCGCACGCTTGCCTTTTTAGCTCCAATTCCAGTGATCCCGCAAAACCAGACGAAAGCCAAACGCTCTGCCCCCCCCCCCCCCCCCTCCCTTCATCCAGCCTGTCTGTCTGCATTATAGGCTATTATTCCATATTATTATGCTTCTCAAACCAATCTAACTGCAGTTTCAATACTGCAAGCATGTAAATACGCTACACTATAGCAAGATCAAAGTGAAAATAATGTACTAAACGCATCAGCTAGAAAAATATAGCCTATTAGATTGGTGAAAGTTTGTCCAGAAAGATATCGTTTTCTCTCCCCTGCTGCAGGTAGGATGATGCACATAAATATACCCTACATTATGTAAAGTCATTGCATAAATGTGTTTTTATTGTAAAACTAAATGTGGAGTAGGGCGAAGTTATTGGAGCGCACATCACAGTATAGCAGATGACAGTAGAAGCTTCCGAAGCGCGTTCCGCTGTCACTTACCTAAATCACGTTAAATCCACACAGGGTATATATAGGCTCAAGAGGACATATATGTTTCACATAGGGTGGTGTTTCATTTCATGTTTTATTTGGTCCAATATTGAAATGTTCGACAATTGCAGGTTGTCTTACCATTACACATTATTTTAGATCTACCTTTTATATCTATTTCGGCTCTATTTAGTAGCGAAATGGAGGACCCAATTGCATGCTGGGAGTGGACATTCACAGGCAGTAAACTTACAACTGCTATTTCCTATGGGAAGCTGGGTGCTGCTATGTGTTGTGTCTGTTTGAGCGAGGGAGTCAGAGAGAGAGAGAGAAGGGTGACTCAGAGGCAGAAGAGCACTGGCGCACTGAATAGGCCTGGTTTCAGAGAGAGACAGAGAAGGGTGACAGGGGAGAGGCACAAGTGCACTGGCGCAGTGAATAGGCCTGGTTTTCAAAGGCGCAAAGCGCTAAATTTAAGGCAGGTGCCAAGATATCAGTACGCCGAGATTTAAGGCCGACACGCCCACTTTGGCCCATTCTGGGACTGCGCCACGCCCATTCGGCCTAAAGCGCATTTGGCAGCGTAAAGCCATATTGATATCGTCCCAAAACAGGCGCAAGGCACGTTTTTTTGCGGTTAAGGCCCGTTTTAGTGCCGAAGGCCTGTGGGAGAATAGGGCCCCTAGTCTGTCATATACTGAGACAAACCCCTGCTTTAGACATCTAGTCTGTCATATACTGAGACAAACCCCTGCTTTAGACATCTAGTCTGTCATATACTGAGACAAACCCCTGCTTTAGACATCTAGTCTGCCATATACTGAGACAAACCTCTGCTTTAGACATCTAGTCTGCCATATACTGAGACAAACCTCTGCTTTAGACATCTAGTCTGTCATATACTGAGACAAACCTCTGCTTTAGACATCTAGTCTGCCATATACTGAGACAAACCTCTGCTTTAGACATCTAGTCTGCCATATACTGAGACAAACCCCTGCTTTAGACATCTAGTCTGCCATATACTGAGACAAACCTCTGCTTTAGACATCTAGTCTGCCATATACTGAGACAAACCTCTGCTTTAGACATCTAGTCTACCATATACTGAGACAAACCTCTGCTTTAGACATCTAGTCTGCCATATACTGAGACAAACCTCTGCTTTAGACATCTAGTCTGCCATATACTGAGACAAACCTCTGCTTTAGACATCTAGTCTGTCATATACTGTACAGTTCAATGGGTTGGTTTCCTCGTTTTGTACGCAGGAGACAAAGCTACACTCAACAGCAGCAGACAAGAGTTCTGGCTAGCGTTAGCAGCGTTGCTAGCTGCTAGCCATTAGCTAGAGATCGCTAGCTGACAGGACGCACACACAGACACACACACACACACACACACACACACACACACACACACACACACACACACAATTTGTCACCCGACAGAAACATGCATGGTGACATGTGGGACAGTTAGTGCTGCCTGTTGTAGCAGCGTTAAGCTAGCTAGAGTTAGCCTGGATGAGACAGGAAGTGGGGCGGTTTTGCCTTCAGAGTTAAGGTGTAGTAGATTTGGTAAATTTTGAGTGCAGCAGAGCAACATAAAGTTTGAGAAGTATAATGATATTAAATAATAATAAACACATTACACACAGCCCAGCTATAACAGGAGGTTCCGGTCTAGTTAAACCCTGATCGATTTAACATCCGCCCTACGAAAACACCATTTCCTCCCATCTCAGAGCAGAGTAATGGGATTACTCTTCTCCACACTCACACACACAGTGAAAAGCTCATTGGTTGTGGGCCCACATCAGAGGTGAATAGAGGTCAGAGGTCGTGGCCAGAGGTCGTGAAGCGAGGCAAAGTGCTGACCTGTCCGCCAGCTGTTTGCTGCAGTTTGGGGCCAATTTTTCACGTTTCTTAAAGATCTCATTTATATGCTGGGGCCTGCTCCCTCCACCAGGTGCTAATCTGTCACCATCAGCCAGGGGGCAGTGCAGCGGGAGTCTCTCTCTGGCTTTAGTGCCGACCCTCCCTCTGATACTCCTGGAGGACGGGCGAGGCGACCCCTAAGGAAGGGGGTTGTTCGAAGGAACGTTTCTCATCATCACCGACAAGAGAGTGGGAGACACGAGAAAATTCCAGGAGAGAACTGCGGGGGGAATAGTGCGCTCCTCCCACACGCTACATCCTGTCTGCTACTCCTCGCTGTCAGGTGTAAAGACATCCTGCCTGCTACTCCTCGCTGTCAGGTGTAAAGAAGGGGCTGGCGGATATTTCTCCGCCTACTGGCCTGTGTCCGAGCGGCTATTTTATAGGTTGAATTTTTGGGGAGTTGGGGTAGCCAGGCTGTATGAACTGTGTGAATCTGGGGGAGCCACTAAAACACACAATTACCACGTGTTGTTGCATGACGGTCTTTCTCCCCCGCCTGACATTCATGATCCATCGCTGTCATAACATGACATGAGCCCACGTGAGCTAAGCTAACTAAATAACATTCAGCTCTATTCAGCTTTTGAAAGATGAAATATCTGACGAAATTAGCGTTTATACTGTTAATAATGCTGTTGTCCTGTTCATTTAGACTAGACTTCATTTGCTTTGCGTGTGATTTTCATCGCCGTTCATTGTAACGAGCAGAGACTAACGTTAGATTCCAACATTAGTCTCTGCTCGTTACCATGGAAGAATGCTAACTGAAGGGCAGGAGCCACAGTCATCGTGTTAGCGAGACATGATAGCCTGAATGGAAGGGTTCCTCCGGGCGTGTTCCCCCGTCTTTACCCTGGTGGAGGTGCGCAGTACTGGGGGCCACACAGAGCTTATAGCAGCCAATAAAAGCCTCCTCGGTACACACTTCAGCTTCTATTATCTACACGTGTTCCGCACTTTGCTGTGACCCACAGACGAGTCTGACGACCGCCGCTAAGAAATTGCCAATTTAGCCAATTCATAAAGTCCCTCTCGCTCGCTCCAATTCTCCTCTCCGAAGGCCGAGGGAGTCCTCTTAGCCCGGTCCAACCCCACCCCCCCTCCCACCTCCTCTTAGCCCGACCCCCCACTCCCACCTCCTGGCCTCAGAGGAGAGGTGACAGCCGCTCCTCCATCGCCCACACCCACAAAACACACGCCCGCACACACGCACACACATGCCCACACACACACACACACACACACACACACACACATGCCCACACACACCCACAAAACACATGCCCACACACACATGCCCACACACACACACACCCACAAAACACATGCACACACACACACACACACATGCCCACACACACACACACACACACGCCCCCACGCACACACATGCCCACACACACACACACACACACACACACACATGCCCCCACGCACACACAAAACACACGGCCGCACACACACACGCCCCCACACACACACATGCCCACACACACACAGACACGCCCGCACACACAGACACGCACAGAGACATGCCCACATGCACGCACACAGACACACATACACACACACACACACACACAGCCAGACACACACACACCTCCAGCGGGGCCCTGGCTGCAGATCAAGCCACTAAATCAAATCAAATGCCTCACATTCCTCCTCCGTGGTCCAGACTCACACTCCGCTCCACGCTTTGAGAACATCTTGGCTGTCGGAGTCAGTTAGCCGCCGCATGCCAGGAAGCACTGAGCACTGATATGATCAAATCAGATGTGTGCCTGCTTATATACTGTGTCAACTAAAAGCTACAGTGTTTCCCTCTGCTTATATAGTGTGTCAACTAAAAGCTACAGTGTTCCCCTCTGCTTATATAGTGTGTCAACTAAAAGCTACAGTGTTCCCCTCTGCTTATATAGTGTGTCAACTAAAAGCTACAGTGTTTCCCTCTGCTTATATCGTGTGTCAACTAAAAGCTACAGTGTTTCCCTCTGCTTATATAGTGTCAACTAAAAGCTACAGTGTTCCCCTCTGCTTATATAGTGTGTCAACTAAAAGCTACAGTGTTCCCCTCTGCTTATATAGTGTGTCAACTAAAAGCTACAGTGTTTCCCTCTGCTTATATAGTGTGTCAACTAAAAGCTACAGTGTTCCCCTCTGCTTATATAGTGTGTCAACTAAAAGCTACAGTGTTCCCCTCTGCTTATATAGTATGTCAACTAAAAGCTACAGTGTTTCCCTCTGCTTATATAGTGTGTCAACTAAAAGCTACAGTGTTTCCCTCTGCTTATATAGTGTGTCAACTAAAAGCTACAGTGTGTCCCTCTGCTTATATAGACTGTCAACTAAAAGCTACAGTGTTCCCCTCTGCTTATATAGTGTGTCAACTAAAAGCTACAGTGTTTCCCTCTGCTTATATAGTGTGTCAACTAAAAGCTACAGTGTTCCCCTCTGCTTATATAGTGTGTCAACTAAAAGCTACAGTGTTTCCCTCTGCTTATATAGTGTGTCAACTAAAAGCTACAGTGTTTCCCTCTGCTTATATAGACTGTCAACTAAAAGCTACAGTGTTTCCATCTGCTTATATAGTGTGTCAACTAAAAGCTACAGTGTTTCCCTCTGCTTATATAGTGTGTCAACTAAAAGCTTACAGTGTTTCCCTCTGCTTATATAGTAGGGGTGGGGGGAAAAATCGATTCACCTAAGTATCGCGATTTTTTATGTCACGATATTTTGGATCGATCTTTTATTCCAGAATCGATAATCGCAAAAAAAAAAAAAAAAAAATTTTTTTGGGTGCTTGCAGTCAGGCCACTCACTGAACAGCAGGCCAGGCGCCGCCTACTGGTTTACTAGTGGTTTTATTACTTTATTAGTTAGTCTGAAGTAATAATTACACTTCAGGGTTAAAGTGGGTGCATCTCATTGTAAAATTGGACTTCAAACGGCCCAAATCTGGCTTCAAACGGCCCAAATTTCACGCGCGTCGGCCCATATCGGCCTGGCCTGCTTGGTATCTAATGCCGGCCTGAATTATGATCCCAGTCCGCCCCTGTTTTTAACTATATCGCCCAGCCCTACTCATGATATATAATATACAGTCTCTAGTGTATGATTCAACTTTTCCCATGTTCTAATCTAGTGTAAAAAAGCAAACAAACTGAAAAAAGAAAAGAAAAAAATAAACAAAAATCGCAATAAATCGTAATATCGAATCGCAATAATCGTAGAATCGCAATACTTAAGAATCGCAATATAAATCGAATCGGCACCCAAGAATCGTGATAGTATCGAATCGGGAGATAAGTGAATCGCCACAGCCCTATTATATAGTGTGTCAACTAAAAGCTACAGTGTTCCCCTCTGCTTATATAGTGTGTCAACTAAAAGCTACAGTGTTCCCCTCTGCTTAGATAGTGTGTCAACTAAAAGCTACAGTGTTCCCCTCTGCTTATATAGTGTGTCAACTAAAAGCTACAGTGTTTCCCTCTGCTTATATAGTGTGTCAACTAAAAGCTACAGTGTTTCCCTCTGCTTATATAGTGTGTCAACTAAAAGCTACAGTGATTCCCTCTGCTTATATAGTGTCAACTAAAAGCTACAGTGTGTCCCTCTGCTTATATAGTGTGTCAACTAAAAGCTACAGTGTTTCCCTCTGCTTATATAGTGTCAACTAAAAGCTACAGTGCTTCCCTCTGCTTATATAGTGTGTCAACTAAAAGCTACAGTGTTCCCCTCTGCTTATATAGTGTGTCAACTAAAAGCTACAGTGTTTCCCTCTGCTTATATAGTGTGTCAACTAAAAGCTACAGTGTTTCCCTCTGCTTATATAGTGTGTCAACTAAAAGCTACAGTGTTTCCCTCTGCTTATATAGTGTGTCAACTAAAAGCTACAGTGTGTCCCTCTGCTTATATAGACTGTCAACTAAAAGCTACAGTGTTTCCCTCTGCTTATATAGTGTGTCAACTAAAAGCTACAGTGTTTCCCTCTGCTTATATAGTGTGTCAACTAAAAGCTACAGTGTTTCCCTCTGCTTATATAGTGTGTCAACTAAAAGCTACAGTGTTTCCCTCTGCTTATATAGTGTCAACTAAAAGCTACAGTGTTTCCCTCTGCGTATAAAGCTACAGTGCTTCCCTCTGCTTATATAGTGTGTCAACTAAAAGCTACAGTGTTTCCCTCTGCTTATATAGTGTGTCAACTAAAAGCTACAGTGTTTCCCTCTGCTTATATAGACTGTCAACTAAAAGCTACAGTGTTCCCCTCTGCTTATATAGACTGTCAACTAAAAGCTACAGTGTTCCCCTCTGCTTATATAGTGTGTCAACTAAAAGCTACAGTGTTTCCCTCTGCTTATATAGTGTGTCAACTACAGTGTTTCCCTCTGCTTATATAGTGTGTCAACTAAAAGCTACAGTGCTTCCCTCTGCTTATATAGTGTGTCAACTAAAAGCTACAGTGCTTCCCTCTGCTTATATAGTGTGTCAACTAAAAGCTACAGTGTTTCCCTCTGCTTATATAGTGTGTCAACTAAAAGCTACAGTGCTTCCCTCTGCTTATATAGTGTGTCAACTAAAAGCTACAGTGCTTCCCTCTGCTTATATAGTGTGTCAACTAAAAGCTACAGTGATTCCCTCTGCTTATATAGTGTCAACTAAAAGCTACAGTGTGTCCCTCTGCTTATATAGTGTGTCAACTAAAAGCTACAGTGTTTCCCTCTGCTTATATAGTGTCAACTAAAGGCTACAGTGCTTCCCTCTGCTTATATAGTGTGTCAACTAAAAGCTACAGTGTTCCCCTCTGCTTATATAGTGTGTCAACTAAAAGCTACAGTGTTTCCCTCTGCTTATATAGTGTGTCAACTAAAAGCTACAGTGTTTCCCTCTGCTTATATAGTGTGTCAACTAAAAGCTACAGTGCTTCCCTCTGCTTATATAGTGTGTCAACTAAAAGCTACAGTGTTTCCCTCTGCTTATATAGTGTGTCAACTAAAAGCTACAGTGCTTCCCTTTGCTTATATAGACTGTCAACTAAAAGCTACAGTGTTTCCCTCTGCTTATATAGTGTGTCAACTAAAAGCTACAGTGCTTCCCTCTGCTTATATAGACTGTCAACTAAAAGCTACAGTGTTCCCCTCTGCTTATATAGACTGTCAACTAAAAGCTACAGTGTTTCCCTCTGCTTATATAGTGTGTCAACTAAAAGCTACAGTGCTTCCCTCTGCTTATATAGTGTGTCAACTAAAAGCTACAGTGTTTCCCTCTGCTTATATAGTGTGTCAACTAAAAGCTACAGTGCTTCCCTCTGCTTATATAGACTGTCAACTAAAAGCTACAGTGTTTCCCTCTGCTTATATAGTGTGTCAACTAAAAGCTACAGTGCTTCCCTCTGCTTATATAGACTGTCAACTAAAAGCTACAGTGTTCCCCTCTGCTCTGCTGCTTTGCTGCGGGGTGGGACCAGACAATGGCCCTTGTGTGTCAATAACAAAAGCCATGGCACACCAATCATAATGTGAATCATATGTGAATCATATGTGACCAATCACGTGTGCCATGTGGAATCTGACCAAACATCTCCAAACAAGGACAGACAGCCATGGCACCAAACAAACATCTGTGTTTGTTGCAGATAGAATGTTTGGGCTTTAAAGGCGACCTCGTCACTTTTTCTACCTGCAAAACATTCCAAAGGCTAATAGTTTCCTCCACTGCAGTATAATGACTGCAGCTTCGCCTCTTGCCTCCATTAAACTCTTTGTCTGCGCCCACACAGGAAGCAGTATGCAGCCACACAGGAAGCAGTATGCAGCCATACAGGAAGCAGTGTGCAGCCACACAGGAAGCAGTATGCAGCCACACAGGAAGCAGTATGCAGCCACACAGGAAGCAGTATGCAGCCACACAGGAAGCAGTGTGCAGCCACACAGGAAGCAGTATGCAGCCACACAGGAAGCAGTATGCAGCCACACAGGAAGCAGTATGCAGCCACACAGGAAGCAGTGTGCAGCCATACAGGAAGCAGTATGCAGCCACACAGGAAGCAGTATGCAGCCACACAGGAAGCAGTATGCAGCCATACAGGAAGCAGTATGCAGCCATACTTGTTTCCCCATAAGTTCAGAAGCCACAATATTGCTTATTATCAACAAACCGGCCAACAGATATCAAAGTTGATGGGCTTTATGGAAACAGCATAACTCAAACAGTTATATAACTTATATCAAACTGGTGATTCAGTGGTGATATTGCATGGCAGACTATAGAGGCTATAAGATGTTTTCTCCATGTAGTTGCTTTTTGGTCTGGGTAAAGTCATCTGATCACCACTCACCCATCTGCTGGAGTGTGTGTGAATACTTGAACTATAAATGATGTTGTTGAGAAGAAATATAGGAGTTTGAGTTTGAATAACTGTGAAAATATATCAGTAGGTTGGCCGCGTTAACCCTAACCCTCAACACAGTGGGTGTCAGTAGTGAGTGACGTCATCAATGATGTCACGAGTGATGATGTCACCAGTGATGTCACTCGAGCAACAGGGCGGCGTTCTGAGTATGTTCAGTTGAAGGATTGTGGCGCCGTCACAGGGACGCCGCCGGAACACGCCCCATCATATTAGTAAGATTGTGCCTCCTCCTGCGATTTGAAAGTTGCAGTCCAACATATTGAGATTTTGATTACATAAAAATGTGATTAAACGTGCAGCCCTGTGTGTGTGTGTGTGTGTGTGTGTGTGTGTGTGTGTGCGTGCGTGTGTGTGTGTGTGTGTGTGTGTGTGTGTGTGTGTGTGTGTGTGTGTGTGTGTGTGTGTGTGTGTGTGTGTGTGTGTGTGTGTGTGTGCACGTGCGTGCGGGCGTGCGAGGGAGAGAGGGGCAGTGAAATGTTAATGAGGGCAGTGGGACGTGAACAAACAGCTTCCAGCTTAATGAATACTTTCAGACAACGGCACAGAGAGAGAGGGGGAGAGACAGAGAGAGAGAGGGGAGAGAGAGAGAAAGAGAGAGAGGGGGGAGAGACAGAGAGAGAGAGGGGAGAGAGAGAGAAAGAGAGAGAGGGGGGAGAGACAGAGAGAGAGAGGGGAGAGAGAGAGAAAGAGAGAGAGGGGGGAGAGACAGAGAGAGAGGGGGGAGAGACAGAGAGAGAGAGGGGAGAGAGAGAGAGGAGGGTAGACAGAGAGAAAGAGAGAGGGGGAGAGAGGGGGAGAGAGAGAGGGGAGACAGAGAGAGAGAGGGTAGACAGAGAGAAAGAGAGAGAGAGAGAGAGAGAGGGGGGGGGGAGAGAGAGCGAGAGAGAGAGAGGGGGAGAGACAGAGAGAGAGAGGGGAGAGAGAGAGAGGAGGGTAGACAGAGAGAAAGAGAGAGGGGGAGAGACAGAGAGAGGGGGGGGGAGAGAGAGCAAGAGAGACAGAGAGGAGGGTAGACAGAGAGAAAGTGAGAGAGGGGGAGAGACAGAGAGAGAGGGGGGGAGAAAGAGAGAGAGCGAGAGACAGAGAGGAGGGTAGACAGAGAGAAAGAGAGAGAGAGAGGGGGGGGGGAGAGAGAGCGGGAAGAGAGAGAGAGAGACTTTCAGGGGTCAAGCAAGCACTCAAATTTGAATGCAAATAGAGAAATGGTGGATGAGCCAGCAGCATGGGGTGTGTGCCCCTGTAGCACTCCTTACATTCTCACTCAGCCATTTTTTACTATTTTAGAGCACATCCCTGGTCAGAGAGTGCACCTATTTAACTCATTGAGTGCCAAGGACGAGTATGTTCGTCAATTCAGATACTAACGTAGAGTGCCAAGGACAAGTATGTTCGTCAATTGCGTTTTTTGACGGTGGGACGTGGATCAAAGCCTCAGGCATCTCCTGTACAAATATTGTAGCTATTGAAGGTGTATAACCTATTTTATGGACTCATTAGGTGGCGACAGTGCTCTCCAGATTAGAGAAAGGTCCGGAAAACAGCAGGAAAAAGCCCCGTGATGAAAGAGAAACCGCTCATGCTGCAGCCAGAGCCATATAGATTGCTCTGTCTGCAGCTGACGTTGGCTGCGAACAGCAGTCAATCCGCGCCCACAACTGAGCCCCTCTGCCTCTGTCTGTCTGTCTGCATAGTTTCTGCACACGATTAGCCGCCAGAAAGGCGGCACCCGACGCCGAAGGGCCAAACCTTTCCCTGCAGTCCGGTTTGGCATTTCCGTGTCGCGCTGGGAGCCGGCGCACAAAAACGGAGCGCTCCGAAAATAGACTGGGTGCGTGTTAGGCTGTGTGTTAGTGTGGGGAGGAGTTTGCAGCTGAGGGGGGGAGAGGGGGGTGGGGCACGCAGGGCACCACACAACTACACCACGTCACTACATCAGAAAATATTAGCTTCAGACTCAGTGAATGTGCTTGAAATGCTTAATTTCACAAAAGGCGGAATAACTCAGCTTCTAATTTGAAATGTGTCTTTTTGCTCAAAACAGCCTATCTTCTCCGGCTCATAACTAAAGAACGGAAAATGGTATCAATAAACTTTTTTTTGCAGATGATAGAAGAGAGTCTCATCGTTCTTTGTGCGTGTTCGGTGTTTACATAGTAATATCACACAATATTCTGTGGGCCTCGAGAAATCACTGAAAACGCTCTGAAACTCTGGCACTGGGAGCGTCCGTTCTCCAAAAGTGGCTGGCACTCAATGAGTTAACAATGTATGAACACAAATTCACACACAAAATAATTATTTGGATTGTTATATAAAAAAATGCAACCATGGTTTCTTCAAGTAAAACAAAATCTGCAATGTACTTAGGTCAGCTCGTACTAAACAATTTCAACCAATAATAATAATACACATCATGACATACGGCAGCTGTCAATCAATCTGCAGCTCTCAATCTGTCATTCTCTGGCAACTGTGCGGTGCCGACACAGAGCTAACGTTACAATAACCCATGTCTATTTTCAAAAACTTTCAATGCCTTTATTTTATTTTTCAAGTGTACAAACTTTCAAGAGTTCACAGACCTGTGGGAAAATGTGCATAAAAAGCTTAAATTTGGAAAAATGGAAAAACCAGTTTCTGCCTATTCCAATGCTGAATGCCCATGTGCAGTTTCAGATGGATCAGACAACCTGACGCAGATATAAAAGCATTCATAGTAGGAAGTAGGATGTTATTGCATGTCTATAATCGTGGAGACATTCAACTGATAATAATGTGAGTGGTGTTTCTCATTGAACTCAGAGAAGGAGGCAGGGTTTGTTTGTGCTCCCCAGTCAGTTTGCCTCTCGCACAATGTTTCTTTTCATATATTATTATTCTCGTCTATTCTATCTTTCTGAATCCTCCCACTGTTTACTCAAGTGCGCCTCCTTGTGGAGTGAGGATAACAAGCACCAAGGTACTAGGTGAGCAGATGTGCCGGTTTGACTGGGACAGTCCAAGTCCTGACAGATATCTCTATAAACACTAAAAGCTCTCGCTCACCACTCAATTGTCATGGTTTCCACCAGAATATAATAATAATTAGGGATGCACGATATGGATTTTTTCAACCGATACGATAACCGATAAATGTCTGCTTCTCCTGGCCGATAACCAATACAATAACCGATAATTATTATAATAACAAAATATATATATTAAAAAAAAGTATTTTATGCACACCTGGGGTTAAAACAAAGGCAGATGTAGAGAGCATAGCTCTGGCCTAACCAAATCTAACTGACCTCACTGTGAACACAAAACAAAGAAAACTTCTGATATAATATGATTGTTTTAATAAACTGTATCACTCAATTATAGTCAATACAAAAATAAAGGCTTTTATAGAACGGGAAGCCAATGACTGCTTAGTCTGCAGATAAAACACAATGACAAAAGGCATAGTAATTTAGACTCTTATTGTCATGTTATGTTGACTGATGCTTGTTATGTTGACTGATGCTTTTTATGTAGCCTAATGTGCGCAACTGCACCTTTGTTTTGGCTCTGTTAGATGGCTCTGTCCAGCAGCTAGTTGCTGCTGGATTCCAAAGTCCCTTTGTTATAGTGGGACTCCCAGCTAGCGCGGTTAGCTTAACGTTAGCGTGTTGTTTTTTACGAGTTAAATACACAATCCCTGGATGTTTCATTTCAGGTAAAGGGGTTTCCATGAGTTTCTATATGTTTACACCAGCTCTGTGAGTATGAAGTGTTTTCGCGGGGCTGTTTGATCACAAGCAGTGTCAGTGTGTCTGCCAAGCGGCCGAGCCTGAAATGTAGGCAGCGCTACGAGCTAACGCTAACACTCGCTAAGCTAACGTAAACAAACAAATCCGCTGCATCATCGCCAGCTTTGGTTTAACGTAATAGACGTTTGCCCTCCTCTCGGAACCCGTGTGGGACATGGATTGCAAACTACAATAGCTGTGATCATCTAAACACCATGGCCCGCGATGGAATTGCAGTGCACCTGAACGCAACATGCAAGATACCCGCTGAATAAGTGTCCAAATGTTCATGTCATTCTGGCCAATACTCTGTTATAGCATTTCAGTCTGGAATATGGAATATCTTTCAATAATATTTATGACTAAAAGGCTAAAAGTAATCTCATGTGTAAGAAATTACTGTTCTACCTTTAAGTAGAAATTTAAATAATTAACTTGTTGGTTTTGGATTTATTTAGCTTCAAGAGTGCATTTTTGTTCTTGTGTGACCCTCAACACAGGCTTTGAGAATCCCGGGCCACTTACTGATACTTATGCTTAAATTAACCCACTCATATTCTGGTTTATTTCAAGAAAAACATTTTGGCTATTGGAAATTCTAATTGGCTGGTAACTTTAAAATCTAGCAGCCATATTGGCAGGTGGTGAAAAAAGTTAATTTCAAGCCCTGCAGGGAGAGCAGGTGGTGACATAGGAGTGAAAAAAGGATCACAATTGTTAATTTAAAATTAGTTATTCCTCTAAACCTGGCTTCAAATGCCCCAAATTTTTCGCACTGACGCCGTTCAGCCCTCAGCAAAATCTGGTAGCGAGGAATTTTTTTTGTGGCCCTCTCTATCATCAAAGTTGCCCATCCATGGGTTACGGCATGACAATATTTGTTCGGCCCCCGGCAACAATCTGGGTTTCTCATGTGGCCCCCCATGAAAAATAGTTGCCCACCCCTAATCTAAACTGTGAAAAACGGCAACATACTGCATGGCAGCAGCTATATTTGGCCATCGCAGCTGTGATGTCACGAGCGTGCGACAACAATAGCTCCCAGTGTTTCCCACAGGATTTAGAGTATTTGTGGTGGGGGACCGCAGACCCCCTAGGGGGGTGCGGGGCCATTCCCCCCCGCGAGATTTTTTTAAACATTTTAAAGTAAAATGCATGAATTTGGTGTACTTTGAGAAAGCTTAAGAGCAAAATTAAAAGGCTAGATCTATGAAGAACATGTCATCATTACTGTGCTGTGGGTTTACAATGACAAACTAAATTTCTCCCTATAGGTCAGGGATACTCAACTTGCTTTGCCACTTTCGTGAAATGATAGAAGGCGAGGGGCCAGTTAATAAACAAACAATATACATTTTTCTGTAGCGGATTGTAGGTTTTTGGGGTGTCAGCCGGAGTTTAGGCTGACAGTGTTGTGCACACCGGATAGTTAGTTAGGTTAAGTTAGTTAGGTTAAGTACATACATAAGTGCCTGGGTAGTGAGCAGATGGCGGTATTTGACAATTTAGCAGCTAAATCATAGATTATTGAAAGATATTCCATATTCCAGACTGAAATGCTATAACAGAAGTATTGGCCAGAATGACATGAACATTTATTGGACACTTATTCAGCGGATATCTTGCATGTTGAGTTCAGGTGCACTGTAAAACAAAAACAAAAATCTTTTGGTCAACATCTTTTTGTGGCGGTCCAAATCCTTTT
Source organism: Poromitra crassiceps (assembly GCF_964638095.1). Classification (NCBI taxonomy): domain Eukaryota; kingdom Metazoa; phylum Chordata; class Actinopteri; order Beryciformes; family Melamphaidae; genus Poromitra; species Poromitra crassiceps. The sequence continues at coordinate 63,170,660 of NC_139642.1, forward strand.
GTGGCGGCCAAACAAAGCCTGATTATCGGCTGTTCATTTATCGGAAAAAGGCCATTATCGGAATAATAAATAATAACGCAAAATGGCCGTATCGGCCGATAATTTATCGGTCAGATAATTATCGTGCATCCCTAATAATAATAGTATGATACTGGACCAGGATACAGGACCTGCAGCGCTGGAGAGATCCTGACAAGAGGTCTCACTCTGGCCCTAAAGAAAGATTTTTTTTTTTCCCCCCAGTACGTTCTGCTCTGCAAATCATTCCACTGACGTTTTGGCCCTGAAAGGTGTGACCAGAGTGATGTATCTTGTGTGTGTGTGTGTGTGTGTGTGTGCGTGCGTGCGTGTGTGTGTGTGTGTGTTAGAGAAAGAGACAGAACTGATGCTGAAATTTTCTTTGAAGAAAAATATGGCTTCATTGAACTGGAAGTGAAACTGAAACTAATTTATGAGAACGTTTACACAAGGGTCCTTAAAATAATCTTATTTTGAGTGGTGTGCATATTGCACAAAATATGGTGGGCACGGTATTACAGGGAAAGCTTATGGTACGATACGGTACTATGGTTGCATTTTACGGGCCACTAGCTAAGTCCCACACCCGCTGGAGCAAGAGGACATGTACACAATTGTAAGGACGTGTTTTTGACGGAGGCCTATTTTCCTTCACAGAATGTGAAGACGTGGGTGGTGTTTAGCATTCATCTGTGGAGCTGAGCTCCTTTCCTCCGACGCACAAAGATAACAAAGACTTTTCTTGGTTTTGATACCTCTGCACTCCCACACCTTGTCTGGCCTTTCAGAAATACAGGCCCACACATCAACGCACACACGCACGCGTGTGCGCGCACACACACCCGCACACACACACACACACACACACACACACACACACACAGACACACAAACACCTCTCTCCCAACAAAAACAGCGATGATAAGGTTGACACCCTTTCAAACGCTCTCTCTCTGTGCAATATGAGTATCTGAAGGTGCAGTGAAATGCTTGTGAAATGTCAACAGCTTAGAGAAACTGTGTGTGTGTGTGTGTGTGTGTGTGTGTGTGTGTGTGTGTGTGTGTGTGTGTGTGTGTGTGTGTGTGTGTGTGTGTGTGTGTGTGCATGCGTGTGTGTGTGTGTGTGTGTATGATGTGTCATTGAAGCCAACCTCTGCACCATGTTCATTTCCCTCAGCGTACGTTGGCCCTTATCTCCTCCCCCTCACAGTCTCCTCCCCCTCAGTATCCTCCCCCTCAGTCTCCTCCCCCTCACAGTCTCCTCCCCCTCACAGTCACACAAACACTGAAAGAAAACAATATCATCATCATACCAATGGCAAATTCGCCAGCCAGGGGAATGAATGCATTGGGCTATAAATAGTACATTTTAATCTTGTCGGTTATTTCGGTTAATGAGCGTCGGTTGTCGGTCAGGGGGAAAAAACGTGTATATACAGTATATATATATATATATATATATTTTATGTATTTATGTATTTATTGGATATCACAGGTGACCATCCATCACATTAATTACCCACCCAAATATGAGTTTAAAAAACACGTTCACACCTATTATAAAACAGAGCTCATCATTTCTCAGGACTGTGGGGGGTGTGGTCACATCAGGTTCTATCTACCTATCAGGACTGTGGGGGGTGTGGTCACATCAGGTTCTATCTACCTATCAGGACTGTGGGGGGTGTGGTCACATCAGGTTCTATCTACCTGTCTGTTCTGAACAATGGTGACCACATCCTTGCAGCACCTGGCTACAGTGAAGATGTTATAGTCGACTCTAGAGCTGCAACTATCGATTCTTTTAGTAATCGAGTATTCTACCGAATAATCCATCGATTAATCGAGTAATCGGATAAGAACCCTTTTTTGTGTTTTCAAAGGCTTATCGTAAATATACACCAAAAAATAAGATAAATCTCTTCAAATAAACAACTACATTAGTTTCTTTCTTAGAAAAAACAACATTTTTATTTTTAAATTGCATAGAACTGGCAGTGGCACCATTCATCTTTTCAACCTGACGTTTGAGTTCTTCCAGTGTACAGCAACCGTTAAATAATATGAATGAATGGCTTACTAGCTAGTTTACATCCTTCATTTACCTTACAGCTGCATGACACACACACTCTTTCTCTCTCACACACACTCACTCTCTCTTTCTCTCTCACACACCAACAGGCTAGTGTGATCACACACACACACACACACACACACACACACACACACACACACACACACACACAAAACGCTGTTAAATTAGCCGCTAACGTTAATAGGTTGAGCTTTGTATTTCTCACAGAAAACGGTCCAAACTTCTCAGAGAGAGCGGTCGGTATTCACTAAAGCCTTCATATCTCAGGCTCTGTAGTAGTACATAGAAACATAAAATAAAAAGCATTTGAGAGCTTAACCCTTTGGCTTTTCGTATTATATTTGCTCTAATGTTAATTAAAAAAAAAAGATCTTTAACCCAAAAAAATAAAAATAAAAATATTCTAATGCATTTTAAGAAATGTTAATAAAGATTACGGCAAATGTAACCCTTCCAAATAAAAAGCCACGGGTTTAAGCTGTCAAATGCTTTTTATTTCATGTTGATAGCTACTATACAGGCTGAGGAAATACTTTCTGTTAAACCCTTGACAATTACTGCAGCAACGTTAGCGTTAACGCGTTAACGTTAACGATCTCTGTTTTGCAGTCGTTGTGAAGACAGTGAAAAGCCCCGTTATCTAACAACTACAACGGCAGTGAAACAACTTATCCAGCTAACGCTAGCTAATTAAATAACGTTACCTGATGTTGTAGTCCATGCCTGTCTCAACGTTACAGCTGAGGAGGTGCTGCTAACGTTACCTGCGGTGCGCTGCCTGCTTCATTCACCCTCAGCCTATCTAGTAATACGTTACAGTCTTCAGCATTTAGCTACTGTAAATATATCTTGTGTTTGACCATGCTTCCTCAAGTTTGAGGTGTTTCCCTGGCCAGCTTTGCAATTCACATCACAAATGTTGCAACCAGTGTTGTCTGAGTCTATCTTGGGAAAGTGTAGCCACATTTTCGGGTGGACCCGTTTGTTGATGTTTTCAGGTAGAGTGACATACTGACGTAACGCGCTCTCGCGTGTTGCCTTAAGGTTCCGTCGGAATTTCTATTTTACCCACTCTCTTCTATTACTCAGATGCGTGTCGAGGCGAATCATTTTGGCCTCGATCAATTTAATTATTCGAGTTATTCGAGGTACTCGAGGAATCGTGACAGCTCTAGTCGACTCTAGAGTCGCGCTGGGCGTCATAGATTGAAAATGATTATTTTTTGTTGCCTGTTTGCACATCATTTCGAGGTTTAATCAATTAGAATAGTGACATAATTTTATATCTTTCATAATAAATGTACAGCTGTCTGAGACCCCTGTTAGTTGATGGCCCCAGGCAGCTCAATTTAACCCCTGGTTGTCACAAATCCTTGCCTCACACCATTTGGGAAGCAGTGAATTTCCCCATGGGGATAAATAAAGGATAACTTAACTTAAACTTAGAGAGAAGAATATCAGCCGATATATCGATATCGGAAATGTTTTACTCGCTAATATCGGTATCGGCCCGGTCCCAACAATCCAGTATCGTTCAGGCCCGACTCCAGAGGCTGCAAAAGGTAAGTGAAGCACACAGCAGGGGGTAGAACATCCAACAATAGCTAATTACCACCATCAGCCTCACAGCCACATCTCTGTCCCCAGAGCCTGCTTAGAGCTGCACTCTGCTCCCACACACACACACAAGCACACGGAGGCACACACACGCAAACAACACACACACACACACACACACACAACACGCGCGTGCGCGCACACACACACACACCGTTTCCGTTGTCCCGTAATTGCAGGAAACTGTCCTGTAAAATTCATCAAAGTCGTGCAAATTAAAATCAGCAGGACACCGTGTCCTGTCAATTATCTCCCGACGCAATTAATTAATTGTATTAAAAAGGGCTGCACACACACTCACAGTCACACACACATCCTTCTATTGAGTAAGTGAATATGATTCATGTTTTAATGACTGTGTAGTCGGCTAGGAGGGTGAATGAAACTACATATTCTGGTGACGTGAAATGCCAGCATTTTATTCTGGCGATTGGGTTGCTTTATACAGGATTTTCAATGACTAAAAATAATGTATTTTATAGCATTGAACAGGTCTCAATATTAAATGCTTTACACGGACCTGCTGGAGGAAGTTGCTGGCTGGCGCTTGTATCTCCGTCTGTTTCCAGCTTCCAGCGGGCGCCAATACAGTCTATGTTAAAGTAGTCGCAATCTCTCTCCGTGCCTCACTGTTTACAGTCTGAATAGCAACTGTGACTTTCACCGCGACTTTCCAGTCATTTTCCACTGTTGTTGTAAGACGAGTTGACGTCTTCTATGCAGTGTGTTTATGCATTAACGTTATTAGTGATAACAGCTATTCACTAATAACGTTAAAACTGCATAGAAGACATCAACTCGTCTCACAACAACAGTGGAAAATGACTGTAAAGTTGCGGTGCAAGTTTCTATTCAGACTGTAAACAGTGGAGCACGGACGTGGAAAAGGAAGTGACGGTGGCAGGAGAGGCGCTCTGTACAGGAAGCTGGAGAAAATGGCGGGCTGTCCCAGAGTCTATTTTTCAAATCAAAATAGACTCTGGGTTCCCCGATTGAAGTAGTCGTGAAATACCCAACCAAAACTGACAAAAACGTGTGCATATCTTCCTTAAATGTCGATACAAAGGATCACTGGGTCGGAATGTTCTAACACGCATGTCAAAACCCGAGATTTGCAAAGATCAGTGTCATGCAGGCTGCCCCCTGCTGCACAGTGAGTGCACTGCGGCCGCAAACGGGCAACCTGCGTCAGCTGAGTGAGCGTGGGGCGCCTGCGATCCGATTTCCTTCTGAGATGTTGCCACAAACGAATTCCACAGCCTCCACAGTCCTTTATATTAACATGAAACTCTGATACATCTAGAGCCTCCACAGTCCTTTATATTAACATGAAACTCTGATCTTCATGTTTGTTTGTAACATTCATGTTTGGTTGATTATGAGTGATTGCCTTCTCAGCCCTGTGCTGTGTGGGTCTGTCAGTAAGCCCCTCCCACCTCACCCCATAAGGCCCAGTAAGCCCCTCCCACCTCACCCCATAAGGCCCAGTAAGCCCCTCCCACCTCACCCCATAAGGCCCAGTAAGCCCCTCCCACCTCACGCTCCTCTCCATGTGTGTATAGAGACATATTCACATTTTACAGTGCAGATTGAAAATGCGCATAAAAAGTTTAGAAACAGGTCGTGAAAACTCTCTCTCTCTCTCAGAGTATTTATTATTTCCAACTTGTTTTCTTGGAGTTTGGAGTGGCAGGTGTGATAGACACCTGAGCTGACACACACACACACACACACACACACCTCCAGCTGACTCCAAACTGAAAGGCAAATGAGCCGACTAAGCAATCTCTACTCCTTTGGTTGGGTATGAACATGTCATTTGCTGCCCTGAGGGACACATATACACACTCACACGCACGCACACTCACTCACACACACACACACACACACAC
>NC_139642.1:63178781-63213781 GCF_964638095.1 Poromitra crassiceps
TGCTGCACGTGAGAAACATGAGGCAGCCCATTTTCATGTCTTCAATGTCTATCGTTTAACTTTCATATTGTGCTCTAAAGTTTATATCATTGTGTTGCAAAGCACACGCTTTGCTTTCGTCAGTGTACTCACCTCCATGCACACACCGCACCAGACTGTCAACACACCCCTTGCGTCTTTGAATCACACAAATCAGCTGGTGATTAGAGCAGCCTCAGCAGAGAGAAGTTACCTCCAGTCCTCCCGCCTACCGAGGCATTTGCATGCTGTTAAGTCCGTGTGTATTAAAGTCCCAGATTGACACGGTGGTACTGTGGTAGTCGGGGTAGTGCACGCGCACACACAGACAATTTCCACGCAAGCATTGATGTTCCCGCAGGCACTTTGAAGGAAGCGAAAGTGTGCGGCTGAGTATGTGGATGTGCGCTCCGTTCAGACGGACTTTCTTCCTTTCTTTGGACATCAGTTGAACATGTTCTAATCCCCTTCTTCCATGTGTGCGTATATGACCAACCAGTAAGTCATTATTATGTTAATATTCCTGTATTGCATTCCCTTTTGGTTTTAGATCGATCTACCTGCAATCATTGCAATAACGTTTGTTTAGGCGTGCACTTGCGGTTTGATTGTCTGTTGCGCTAATTAATGCCACTACTCAGATGGAGTTTAGCTCGTGTGTAGCTTGTGATTCTGTTGTTTCTCCCGTCATGTAACCCTGTCACCATTATGTAGATCGCACTCATAGTGCTGCTAATTATAACACTGTAACTCGGCCTCGATGGGCGGGTCGTTTTGATGTTCGTTCGATGCGGATCCCAATGTATGACGGTTATTGTGCATAACCCCGGTTCTATGAGTGGGAGCTCTTTGGCTTTAGTCATGGTTCAAGACTGGTGTTTAAGAGTAACTGACTTACAGTTTACCTAATTATCATTTATATATTATTAGTTGTTAATTATCACTATAATTGGCCTATATAACAGCAAGCTTGGTTACTGACCTGTTTGTATATTTTATTGCCTCCTTTTTCCAGACCACACACAATCCTACTATTCCTGTCATAATGCTGTAAAGAGCCTATACTGCTGTACTGTACTGAAGAGAACTGACAACTAAACGGTTGAACTCCCATCTGTCTCCTGCCTCGTGTTTTTACGGACACCCCAGGGCGTATATATATATATCGGTGATCGGTAATCGGTAATCGGTGATCGGTCGATGATCGGTTGGGCAGATATTTCTCATAGATGATCGGCAATCGGTGATCGGTGGCAAAAAACGTGATCGGTGCACCCCTAACATATATACATATACATATATATACAAATATATAGATATATACATATACATATATATACAAATATATACATATATACATACAAATATATACAATATACATATATACAAATATATATGAGAACGTTTTCATAGAACACCACCCGTAATGCAGGTAGAGAAGCTGACTGCAGGGGGCCGTTAAAAGCTTAATTTATACTTATTAGAAAGTGTCGCTCAGCACATGGTCGCAGACGAAAAAGAAAGTGTCGCTCATGGTGTTGCATTTACACTTCAGTGAATGTTCGCCTCGTTCAACGGTCACGTGACACTCGAACGCTATAAGCAGACAGCCAAGAGAAGCACAGTGAAACCACCTCGGAGGCAAGATGGAACGTACTTGGCTGCAGCCGCATATAAACGACACACAACCACAGAACTCACCTTCTCTCTCTCTGGGAAACGCACAATGTTCTTTGTGATTTTCACGAAGTCAGGAGTCAAGGACAGGCTGATAAAAATAGCGGAGACACGTTCATTCATTTCAATCGAGTGAAAACCAAAACAAGAAAGTCAAGCGGGTGCCGTCTATATAGCCAATCAGACTTGCGCGATACTACAGACGTAGTCAGCGACACTAGACATTTCACCAGGTAGCAGACACTGCTGCTCGCCGACACTTGAAAGTGACGACTCAAGTCCTCATTTCTGTCGGCGACCGTTTCAAAAGTGTCGGCAGACGAAGCATAAATTGGGCTTGAGCACCTTGAAACAGAGCAATGTTGGGCTTTTCCTGCTGAAGACGGGCTGGCATCAGTGCAGGTGACCTGTGACCTGTGACCTGCAGCTCTGTGAGCGGCTGGCTGACATGCTGACCCTCGACCCACCACACACCCTGCCCATCTGCTCTGACTGCAGCCCACTGCCAGCTACACATGTACCAGCCTGGCTGTGTAGTACCAGTCTGTTTACCAGCCTGTCTGTAGTAGCATGTCTGTCTGTAGTAGCATGTCTGTCTGTAGCAGCCTGTCTGTAGTAGCATGCCTGTCTGTAGTAGGAGCCTGAATATTCAGAAGATATCAGAAAATCGGCCCAATATTGACTTTGATGACTATGGAAAGACTATGAAAGAATCTGTCATAATCTGAGATCACCTTCACTCCTCCCATTGACTCCAATAGACTCAGGACCTGTCACAAGTCTCCTACGTGGGCGTGGGAAACCATGGGCAAAAGCCATGTGACACAAATACAGGAAGTGACTTGAAGATGGTGTGTCTTGCTTTGATAGCCCACTGACACTGTCTTTGGCTTTTACCCAGCAGCCCGTTCATACAGGAAGCAGTTCCCCTACCTCTCCTCCCTCTACCTTCTCCTCCAACAGGACTCAATTGACCATAAGTCAAAACTGGAGATGAAAATCTGAACTCAAATTAATTACCCTGTTGGGGATCAAAAGGGGCATTTTCACATCACGGCCGTCCAATCAGCCGACAGAACACATCACGGCCGTCCAATCAGCCGGCAGAACACATCACGGCCGTCCAATCAGCCGGCAGGGTAATCCACAGTACCCTCTTTGTCATGTTAAATCATGTCCACTGCTATTCATCCAGTGTGTCACATTTGAGTCCACACAATGTCACCAGTCCCCTTTTTATGTCCACACACACACACACACACACACACACAGGTGAAGGCTTTGCCCGTGTGCAGAAAACATCAATTAAACATTCTCATTTCTTCCCCTCCAGTCATGGTGACTGGTGACACGAGTCATTACTGACACGAGTCATTACTGGTGAATGATTGCAGCCCTGCTAATATAATTGCAGGATCATTATTTAAGCTGGCCTGTCTTTGCTGCTCTGCTATCCACAAGTCCTGTTCCCCTACGGTGGAGGACTAGTCCCAAAACAAGTCCTGTTCCCCTACGGTGGAGGACTAGTCCAAAACCAAGTCCTGTTCCCCTACGGTGGAGGACTAGTCCAAAACCAAGTCCTGTTCCCCTACGGTGGAGGACTAGCCCCAAAACAAGTCCTGTTCCCCTACGGTGGAGGACTAGTCCAAAACCAAGTCCTGTTCCCCTACGGTGGAGGACTAGTCCAAAACCAAGTCCTGTTCCCCTACGGTGATGGACTAGTCCAAAACCAAGTCCTGTTCCCATATGGTGGAGGACTAGTCCCAAAACAAGTCCTGTTCCCCTACGGTGATGGACTAGTCCAAAACCAAGTCCTGTTCCCATATGGTGGAGAACTAGTCCAAAACCAAGTCCCAAACCAAGTACTGTTCCCCTGCGGTGGAGGACTAGTCCAAAACCAAGTCCTGTTCCCCTACGGTGGAGGACTAGTCAAAAACCAAGTCCTGTTCCCCTACGGTGGAGGACTAGTCCAAAACCAAGTCCTGTTCCCCTACGGTGGAGGACTAGTCCCAAAACAAGTCCTGTTCCCCTACGGTGGAGGACTAGTCCAAAACCAAGTCCTGTTCCCCTACGGTGGAGGACTAGTCCAAAACCAAGTCCTGTTCCCCTACGGTGGAGGACTAGTCCCAAAACAAGTCCTGTTCCCCTACGGTGGAGGACTAGTCCAAAACCAAGTCCTGTTCCCCTACGGTGGAGGACTAGTCCAAAACCAAGTCCTGTTCCCCTACGGTGATGGACTAGTCCAAAACCAAGTCCTGTTCCCATATGGTGGAGGATAGGGATGTCAATTTTCGGTTAATTTCACTTTCGATTAACCGACGCTAATAATCGATTAACCTATCGGTTAATTCATAATTTTTTAATATTAAAAAAAAAAAAAAAAAAATTTTTTTTTTTTTTTTTTTTTGTCTATTTACTCAATGAACTCATGCCCAAACAAGGCGTGTCTATTTAGATGCTGAAATGTTAATGCTTTTTGTGTTAGAATTTCTAACACAAAAAGCATTAACAAGCATTAACAAAAAGCATCAACATTTCAACACAAATTCTTTTTGTGTTAGAATTTGTAACACAAAAAGCATTAACATTTCAGCATCTAAATAGACACGCCTTGTTTGGGCATGAGCTCATTGAGTAAATAGACCAACAAAAAAAAAAAAAAAAAAAAAAAAATAATATTAACTGATAGACCGACAGCAATAACCGAACAACGACGTTAGCGACGGTTAATCGATTAACGGTTAACCGTTGACATCCCTAGTGGAGGACTAGTCCCAAAACAAGTCCTGTTCCCCTACGGTGATGGACTAGTCCAAAACCAAGTCCTGTTCCCATATGGTGGAGGACTAGTCCAAAACCAAGTCCCAAACCAAGTACTGTTCCCCTACGGTGGAGGACTAGTCCAAAACCAAGTCCTGTTCCCCTACGGTGGAGGACTAGTCCAAAACCAAGTCCTGTTCCCCTACAGTGGAGGACTAGTCCAAAACCAAGTCCTGTTCCCCTACGGTGGAGGACTAGTCCCAAAACAAGTCCTGTTCCCCTACGGTGGAGGACTAGTCCAAAACCAAGTCCTGTTCCCCTACGGTGGAGGACTAGTCCAAAACCAAGTCCTGTTCCCCTACGGTGGAGGACTAGTTCAAAACCAAGTCTTATTCCCCTACGGTGGAGGACTAGTCCAAAACCAAGTCCTGTTCCCCTACGGTGGAGGACTAGTCCAAAACCAAGTCCCAAACCAAGTCCTGTTCCCCTACGGTGGAGGACTAGTCCAAAACCAAGTCCTGTTCCCCTACGGTGGAGGACTAATCCAAAACCAAGTCCCAAACCAAGTACTGTTCCGCTACGGTGGAGGACTAGTCCAAAACCAAGTCCTGTTCCCCTACGGTGGAGGACTAGTCCAAAACCAAGTCCCAAACCAAGTACTGTTCCCCTACAGTGGAGGACTAGTCCCAAAACAAGTCCTGTTCCCCTACGGTGGAGGACTAGTCCAAAACAAGTCCTGTTCCCCTACGGTGGAGGACTAGTCCAAAACCAAGTCCTGTTCCCATATGGTGGAGGACTAGTCCAAAACCAAGTCCCAAACCAAGTCCTGTTCCCCTACGGTGGAGGACTAGTCCAAAACCAAGTCCTGTTCCCCTACGGTGGAGGACTAGTCCAAAACCAAGTCCTGTTCCCCTACGGTGGAGGACTAATCCAAAACCAAGTCCCAAACCAAGTACTGTTCCCCTACGGTGGAGGACTAGTCCAAAACCAAGTCCTGTTCCCCTACGGTGGAGGACTAGTCCAAAACCAAGTCCTGTTGCCCTATGGTGGAGGACTAGTTCAAAACCAAGTCCCAAACCAAGTACTGTTCCCCTACGGTGGAGGACTAGTCCCAAAACAAGTCCTGTTCCCCTACGGTGGAGGACTAGTCCCAAACCAAGTCCTGTTCCCCTACGGTGATGGACTAGTCAAAAACCAAGTCCTGTTCCCATATGGTGGAGGACTAGTCCCAAAACAAGTCCTGTTCCCCTACGGTGGAGGACTAGTCCCAAAACAAGTCCCAAACTGAGTCCCAAACCAGCAGGAAGGTATGAGCATGCGCATGTTAATGACAACATGGCACCTCAGATCAGTGTTAGACAGAGAACATGTCACCTCAGGTCAGTGTTAGACACATGGCACCTCAGATCAGTGTTAGACACATGGCACCTCAGATCAGTGTTAGACACATGGCACCTCAGATCAGTGTTAGACAGAGAACATGGCACCTCAGATCAGTGTTAGACACATGGCACCTTAGATCAGTGTTAGACAGAGAACATGGCACCTTAGATCAGTGTTAGACACATGGCACCTCAGATCAGTGTTAGACACATGTCACCTCAGATCAGTGTTAGACACATGGCACCTCAGATCAGTGTTAGACAGAGAACATGGCACCTCAGATCAGTGTTAGACAGAAAACATGGCGGACTAGTCCCAAACCAAGTCCTGTTCCCATATGGTGGAGGACTAGTCCCAAAACAAGTCCTGTTCCCCTACGGTGGAGGACTAGTCCCAAACCGAGTCCCAAACCAGCAGGAATGTATGAGCATGCGCATGTTAATGACAACATGGCACCTCAGATCAGTGTTAGACACATGGCACCTCAGATCAGTGTTAGACACATGGCACCTCAGATCAGTGTTAGACACATGGCACCTCAGATCAGTGTTAGACACATGGCACCTCAGATCAGTGTTAGACAGAGAACACCTTAGATCAGTGTTAGACAGAGAACATGGCACCTCAGATCAGTGTTAGACAGAGAACATGGCACCTCAGATCAGTGTTAGACACATGGCACCTCAGATCAGTGTTACACACATGGCACCTCAGATCAGTGTTAGACGCATGGCACCTCAGATCAGTGTTAGACACATGGCACCTCAGATCAGTGTTAGACACATGGCACGTCAGATCAGTGTTAGACACATGGCACCTCAGATCAGTGTTAGACACATGGCACCTCAGATCAGTGTTAGACACATGTCACCTCAGATCAGTGTTAGACACATGGCACCTCAGATCAGTGTTAGACACATGGCACCTCAGATCAGTGTTAGACACATGTCACCTCAGATCAGTGTTAGACAGAGAACATGGCACCTCAGATCAGTGTTAGACAGAGAACATGGCACCTCAGATCAGTGTTAGACAGAGAACACCTCAGATCAGTGTTAGACAGAGAACATGGCACCTCAGATCAGTGTTAGACACATGACACCTCAGATCAGTGTTAGACACATGGCACGTCAGATCAGTGTTAGACAGAGAACATGGCACCTCAGATCAGTGTTAGACACATGGCACCTCAGATCAGTGTTAGACAGAGAACACCTCAGATCAGTGTTAGACACATGACACCTCAGATCAGTGTTAGACACATGGCACCTCAGATCAGTGTTAGACACATGGCACCTCAGATCAGTGTTAGACAGAGAACATGGCACCTCAGATCAGTGTTAGACAGAGAGATGGTTGGCTGCATCCAGCCTTGGTTAGCAGCAGGAAAATGTGTGGAGGAAAGCAACACCTCATTCAAGTTCACACCTCACCTGTGTCTCAGGAGGCAACACGTCTGCTATACCGTATTCTACTGGCTGGGCTCCAATCCTGTCTCATAATAACGTACATCTTAGTCAAGGGCTGCCCATTCACTCCTATGGATTTCCAAAACCAACCTCAAGTAACAGTCAGGTAGGGCTGGGTGATATTTTTGACCAAATACCTCAATATTGGTACTGCAATAATGTTATAGGAATGACTATAGAGGAGTAGGAGTAGGTTGGATGGAGGAGTGGCTTGGATGGGGGAGTGGCTTGGATGGGGGAGTGGCTTGGATGGAGGAGTGGCTTGGATGGAGGAGTGGCTTGGATGGGGGAGTGGCTTGGATGGGGGAGTGGCTTGGATGGAGGAGTGGAGAAAAGAAAAGATGGAGATGCAAACGACAGACTGACAATACTGCTGCTCAGGCATCTGGGCCACAACCGCCGCACAGTCACACTGCATTCCAGCACGAGAGAGAACAATAGCTGGCACACACACGCGCACACACACACACACACACACGCGCGCACGCACGCACACACACACACACACACACGCACACGCGCACACACACACACACACACACACACACACACACACACACACATACACACACCCCCCAATGGCACAAACGGTGGGGACAAAACACCAGCACACAGGCAACCCCTAGCCTGGACGAAGAGGGGAATCAAAGACATCCCCCCAACTCTCCAAATCTCTCTCTCTCTCTCACACACACACACACACACACACACACACACACACACACACTCGCTCTCTCTTTCGCTCACACACACTCTCTCCCTCTCGCTCTCTCTCCCTCACACACTCTGTCTCTCGCTCTCTCACTCATTCACAGACAGTCTCACTCACACACACGGGGAGGGGAGGGGAGGGGAGGTGGGGCCCACAGAGTGCTGGCATTTGGCACGAACAGACGCTCACAAAGCCCCCGGGACCCCCGAGATGAAGGGGAAGCTGGGGGGAGGGTGGCTGTGAGGGGGGAGGGGAGGAGGAGGGGGAGGAGGGGGAGGAGGGGGAGGAGGGGGCTATAGGCAGCAGCCTGTGGAGCTCAGGGAGAAGGACACAAAGACTGAAGGCAGGGCCTCCTCCTCTCCTCTCCTCTCTCCTCCTTTCTCCTCTCCATTCATCTCCTCCTCTACTCCCGTAACATACTGTAAACCAGTGTTTCCCCTACACTGCCTTGGGGGGGGGGGGGGGGGGGGTATTTGCCTGAAAGAATCAGAATATGTTTATTTGTTATTTTCCTAATGTATGTGCATCTGTTTCATTTCAGCTCATGTAGGGTCTCTACTTGCAGTGTTTCCCCCTAGAAAACATTTCAGGCCTGGAGGGATTTGGAAACGTACCCCGACCGCAACGGATGGGGGCTCCTCGCTGGCGACGCTAAACCCTTAGCTAACCTGTTCGCATCTATGTTGGCATCCCAAGTATCATCATACTATTATGGGATGCGATGCAAACAGTTGTATTATGGGATGTGCGTTTCCCAGGCAACGACACACGTTGACACGTTTTGGAACAGCGCTGCATGCTGGCACAATGCTCCTAACAGCAAAATGCTTATTGTTTATTGTTTTGAATGATGTGGCATCTTCTGTTACTGTCAACACCCCCCCCCCCCCCCCCCCAACGCAGCAAACCAGGGGAAGAGCTGAAAGCTATCAGATGAATACAGATACGTCATCATAGTAAATAACATCAATGATGGGCATGATTGTGTTTTGTCTGCTCAATGACGACGAGGGATTCCCCTCCTAGTTCATGCCATGCCACTAGCTACCATGCAACACACACTGCAACACCAAGACAGGCTACAATAAACTAGGATGGGCCAGACCCAGAGAGGTGAGAGCAGAGGAGAGAGAGAGAGCAGAGGAGAGAGAGAGAGGTGAGAGCAGAGGAGAGAGAGAGAGAGAGGTGAGAGCAGAGGAGAGAGAGAGAGGTGAGAGCAGAGGAGAGAGAGAGAGAGGTGAGAGCAGAGGAGAGAGAGAGAGAGAGAGAGAGAGGTGAGAGCAGAGGAGAGAGAGAGAGAGGTGAGAGAGAGAGAGAGAGGTGAGAGCAGAGGAGAGAGAGAGAGAGAGAGCAGAGGAGAGAGAGAGAGAGGTGAGAGGCAGAGGAGAGAGAGAGAGAGAGAGCAGAGGACGAGAGAGAGAGAGGTGGAGAGCAGAGGAGAGAGAGAGAGAGAGGTGAGAGCAGAGGAGAGAGAGAGAGAGAGAGGTGAGAGCAGAGGAGAGAGAGAGAGAGAGGTGAGAGCAGAGGAGAGAGAGAGAGGTGAGAGCAGAGGAGAGAGAGAGAGAGGTGAGAGCAGAGGAGAGAGAGAGAGAGAGGTGAGAGCAGAGGAGAGAGAGAGGTGAGAGCAGAGGAGAGAGAGAGAGAGGTGAGAGCAGAGGAGAGAGAGAGAGAGAGGTGAGAGCAGAGGAGAGAGAGAGAGAGAGGTGAGAGCAGAGGAGAGAGAGAGAGAGAGGTGAGAGCAGAGGAGAGAGAGAGAGAGGTGAGAGCAGAGGAGAGAGAGAGAGAGAGGTGAGAGCAGAGGAGAGAGAGAGAGAGAGGTGAGAGCAGAGGAGAGAGAGAGAGGTGAGAGCAGAGGAGAGAGAGAGAGAGGTGAGAGCAGAGGAGAGAGAGAGAGAGAGGTGAGAGCAGAGGAGAGAGAGAGAGAGGTGAGAGCAGAGGAGAGAGAGAGAGAGGTGAGAGCAGAGGAGAGAGAGAGAGAGAGGTGAGAGCAGAGGAGAGAGAGAGAGAGGTGAGAGCAGAGGAGAGAGAGAGAGAGAGGTGAGAGCAGAGGAGAGAGAGAGAGAGAGGTGAGAGCAGAGGAGAGAGAGAGAGAGAGGTGAGAGCAGAGGAGAGAGAGAGAGAGAGGTGAGAGCAGAGGAGAGAGAGAGAGGTGAGAGCAGAGGAGAGAGAGAGAGAGAGGTGAGAGCAGAGGAGAGAGAGAGAGAGAGGTGAGAGCAGAGGAGAGAGAGAGAGAGGTGAGAGCAGAGGAGAGAGAGAGAGAGAGGTGAGAGCAGAGGAGAGAGAGAGAGAGGTGAGAGCAGAGGAGAGAGAGAGAGGTGAGAGCAGAGGAGAGAGAGAGGTGAGAGCAGAGGAGAGAGAGAGAGAGGTGAGAGCAGAGGAGAGAGAGAGAGGTGAGAGCAGAGGAGAGAGAGAGAGAGAGGTGAGAGCAGAGGAGAGAGAGAGAGGTGAGAGCAGAGGAGGAGAGAGAGAGGTGAGAGCAGAGGAGGAGAGGAGCATGTCTCAACCTTCTGCCATCTACACACTGTGAGGAGCATCTTCAACCTTCTGCCATCTACACACTGTGAGGAGCATCTTCAACCTTCTGCCATCTACACACTGTGAGGAGCATCTTCAACCTTCTGCCATCTACACACTGTGAGGAGCAGCTTCAACCTTCTGCCATCTACACACTGTGAGGAGCATCCTCAACCTTCTGCCATCTACACACTGTGAGGAGCATCTTCAACCTTCTGCCATCTACACACTGTGAGGAGCATCCTCAACCTTCTGCCATCTACACACTGTGAGGAGCATGTCTCAACCTTCTGCCATCTACACACTGTGAGGAGCATCCTCAACCTTCTGCCATCTACACACTGTGAGGAGCATGTCTCAACCTTCTGCCATCTACACACTGTGAGGAGCATCCTCAACCTTCTTCCATCTACACACTGTGAGGAGCATCCTCAACCTTCTGCCATCTACACACTGTGAGGAGCATGTCTCAACCTTCTGCCATCTACACACTGTGAGGAGCATCTTCAACCTTCTGCCATCTACACACTGTGAGGAGCATCTTCAACCTTCTGCCATCTACACACTGTGAGGAGCATGTCTCAACCTTCTGCCATCTACACACTGTGAGGAGCATCTTCAACCTTCTGCCATCTACACACTGTGAGGAGCATATTCAACCTTCTGCCATCTACACACTGTGAGGAGCAGCTTCAACCTTCTGCCATCTACACACTGTGAGGAGCAGCTTCAACCTTCTGCCATCTACACACTGTGAGGAGCATCTTCAACCTTCTGCCATCTACACACTGTGAGGAGCATCTTCAACCTTCTGTCATCTACACACTGTGAGTGTGAGGAGCATGTCTCAACCTTCTGCCATCTACACACTGTGAGGAGCATCCTCAACCTTCTTCCATCTACACACTGTGAGGAGCATCCTCAACCTTCTGCCATCTACACACTGTGAGGAGCATCCTCAACCTTCTGCCATCTACACACTGTGAGGAGTCCACTGACACAGCCCTGTGAAGACTGGCTCCCTGTGACCACACCACAGAGGGAGCTAAAACAATGTCTTTTTTTGGATGAAAACTGTTTCTGGAAGCAGTTATGCTTCTCTCCGTTGTCTTGGTCGCAGCACATTCCTGCACTGGCTGCATTTGTGCTGATTCTTTACATCACACTAGCCCAGATTTGCATGGAGGGAACATGTGCACTGTCACCACTCTGTGTGCACGGAGCTATTTATCACATCACCGCTGCACTGTGTGTGTGTGTGTGTGTGTGTGTGTGTGTGTGCGCGTGCATGCGTGTGTGTGTGTGTGTGTGTGTGTGTGTGTGTGTGTGTGTGTGTGTGTGCGTGCGTGTGTGTGCCTCTGGCTTTGGAAAGCACATTCTCACCAAATGCCAATATAGACGTTTTTGCAGTTGATGATAGGTGATCAATAAGGGAGAGATGCACCTGCTTCCAGAGCATCAATCAATGCATCAGCTGCCAGCCAGCCTCTTCTGATGGAGTTCTGATGCTCTTTAGGCTTAAACACACACGCAGCCATACAGTGGAGATCACTGCAGCCAAGGTAGTCTGTGTAGGCTATCCTCTGCATTATACAGGAGGTAGGATGTGTAGGCTATCCTCTGTATTATACAGGAGGTAGGATGTGTAGGCTATCCTCTGTATTATACAGGAGGTAGGATGTGTAGGCTATCATCTGCATTATACAGGAGGTAGGATGTGTAGGCTATCATCTGTATTATACAGGAGGTAGGATGTGTAGGCTATCCTCTGCATTATACAGGAGGTAGGATGTGTAGGCTATCCTCTGCATTATACAGGAGGTAGGATGTGTAGGCTATCCTCTGCATTATACAGGAGGTAGGATGTGTAGGCTATCATCTGCATTATACAGGAGGTAGGATGTGTAGGCTATCCTCTGCATTATACAGGAGGTAGGATGTGTAGGCTATCCTCTGTATTATACAGGAGGTAGGATGTGTAGGCTATCATCTGTATTATACAGGAGGTAGGATGTGTAGGCTATCCTCTGTATTATACAGGAGGTAGGATGTGTAGGCTATCATCTGTATTATACAGGAGGTAGGATGTGTAGGCTATCCTCTGTATTATACAGGAGGTAGGATGTGTAGGCTATCATCTGCATTATACAGGAGGTAGGATGTGTAGGCTATCCTCTGTATTATACAGGAGGTAGGATGTGTAGGCTATCCTCTGCATTATACAGGAGGTAGGATGTGTAGGCTATCCTCTGTATTATACAGGAGGTAGGATGTGTAGGCTATCCTCTGCATTATACAGGAGGTAGGATGTGTAGGCTATCATCTGCATTATACAGGAGGTAGGATGTGTAGGCTATCCTCTGCATTATACAGGAGGTAGGATGTGTAGGCTATCATCTGCATTATACAGGAGGTAGGCTGTGTAGGCTATCCTCTGTATTATACAGGAGGTAGGATGTGTAGGCTATCATCTGTATTATACAGGAGGTAGGATGTGTAGGCTATCCTCTGCATTATACAGGAGGTAGGATGTGTAGGCTATCATCTGTATTATACAGGAGGTAGGATGTGTAGGCTATCCTCTGTATTATACAGGAGGTAGGATGTGTAGGCTATCCTCTGTATTATACAGGAGGTAGGATGTGTAGGCTATCCTCTGCATTATACAGGAGGTAGGATGTGTAGGCTATCATCTGTATTATACAGGAGGTAGGATGTGTAGGCTATCCTCTGTATTATACAGGAGGTAGGATGTGTAGACTATCCTCTGCATTATACAGGAGGTAGGATGTGTAGGCTATCCTCTGTATTATACAGGAGGTAGGATGTGTAGGCTATCCTCTGTATTATACAGGAGGTAGGATGTGTAGGCTATCCTCTGTATTATACAGGAGGTAGGATGTGTAGGCTATCCTCTGTATTATACAGGAGGTAGGATGTGTAGGCTATCCTCTGTATTATACAGGAGGTAGGATGTGTAGGCTATCCTCTGTATTATACAGGAGGTAGGATGTGTAGGCTATCCTCTGTATTATACAGGAGGTAGGATGTGTAGGCTATCCTCTGTATTATACAGGAGGTAGGATGTGTAGGCTATCCTCTGCATTATACAGGAGGTAGGATGTGTAGGCTATCCTCTGCATTATACAGGAGGTAGGATGTGTAGGCTATCCCCTGCATTATACAGGAGGTAGGATGTGTAGGCTATCCCCTGCATTATACAGGAGGTAGGATGTGTAGGCTATCCTCTGCATTATACAGGAGGTAGGATGTGTAGGCTATCCTCTGCATTATACAGGAGGTAGGATGTGTAGGCTATCATCTGTATTATACAGGATGTAGGATGTGTAGGCTATCCTCTGCATTATACAGGAGGTAGGATGTGTAGGCTATCCTCTGTATTATACAGGAGGTAGGATGTGTAGGCTATCCTCTGTATTATACAGGATGTAGGATGTGTAGGCTATCCTCTGTATTATACAGGAGGTAGGATGTGTAGGCTATCCTCTGTATTATACAGGAGGTAGGATGTGTAGGCTATCCCCTGCATTATACAGGAGGTAGGATGTGTAGGCTATCCTCTGCATTATACAGGAGGTAGTTATACAGGAGGTAGGATGTGTAGGCTATCCTCTGTATTATACAGGAGGTAGGATGTGTAGGCTATCATCTGTATTATACAGGAGGTAGGATGTGTAGGCTATCATCTGTATTATACAGGAGGTAGGATGTGTAGGCTATAATCTGTATTATACAGGAGGTAGGATGTGTAGGCTATCCTCTGCATTATACAGGAGGTAGGATGTGTAGGCTATCATCTGTATTATACAGGAGGTAGGATGTGTAGGCTATCCTCTGCATTATACAGGAGGTAGGATGTGTAGGCTATCATCTGTATTATACAGGAGGTAGGATGTGTAGGCTATCATCTGTATTATACAGGATGTAGGATGTGTAGGCTATCCTCTGCATTATACAGGAGGTAGGATGTGTAGGCTATCCTCTGTATTATACAGGAGGTAGGATGTGTAGGCTATCCTCTGTATTATACAGGAGGTAGGATGTGTAGGCTATCCTCTGTATTATACAGGAGGTAGGATGTGTAGGCTATCCTCTGCATTATACAGGAGGTAGGATGTGTAGGCTATCCTCTGCATTATACAGGAGGTAGGATGTGTAGGCTATCCTCTGCATTATACAGGAGGTAGGATGTGTAGGCTATCCTCTGCATTATACAGGAGGTAGGATGTGTAGGCTATCCCCTGCATTATACAGGGGTTGCATATCTTGGTAGACTGCCTGTGCAGCAGGACAATAGCCTACCTTAATGTTTTAGTGTTATAGTGATATGAAAATCGCTATATAAATACAATGCATGCTATTATGATTATTTATTTGTATTGTTGATATTTGCCGTTTAAGGAGGTGGAATTCAGGATGATTTACAACAATGTCCAAAGGTAGACCATGATTTGGAATGGAAAAGTGGATGACAGTAACAACATATATATTGTTATTTGCTGCATTCAGTTGAATGTAGCTTGGGGCTACTAGTATATGGAGGATACACACACTTGCACAACACTCGGATTCGCACCGCCAACCCGCCTCTGCGCTGCCGTTACCCGCCTCTCTGCGTCCCATGCAGCCTGATGCAGAGAGGAGAGGAGAGGAGAGGAGAGGGAGAGCTGCAGCTGATCAGCAGCAACACAAACTACTTTCCCCCGGGCCAGCAGAGCCCAGCCTGCCCGCCTGCACAGCGCCCTACCCCCGCTACTGTGCTGCAGGGACACCGCCGAGCCAAGGCACAGCACAAGCACCGTGATGATCTCTCACACACACGCACACACACACACACACACACACACACACACACACACACACACACACACACACACACACACACACACACACACACACACACAGTGGCAGAATACAAAACACACACGCATACACCGCTTCCCGCATTCAGCCGCTGTCAGAAATGGTGAAACACTTGACTTGATCCTTTCCCCCACATGAAGCAATGCGGGCAAACATTTGGCTGTAAAAAAAACCCATCTAACTTCCAGACCGGCCCGGTCCGGTCCGGCCCAGGTCAGCCTGCAGCACTCACCCGGCCATGCTGCTTAAGATCCCGCAGAATAAAGTCCACACGTCCCGCTCCGCTCTGACTGTAGTAGCATCCACACTGTGATCCACACACGCTGCTGGCCGCTCCGCTCCCAACTGCTGCTGCGAGCTGCTGCTGCTGCTACAGAGAGAGAGAGAGAGAGAGAGAGAGAGAGCCAGCGCGTTCACGTGACGAGTGCGTTCACGGTGGGGTTTGGGTCGCGCGCAGCGGTGCGCGGGCACAGCGCAGCCTACCGGAGACTCCATACATTTCATTTTTCCCTCGCAATTTCCTTTATTTCCCCTACATAGCCTATATTAAAGTATTATTTTCATTATTATTATTATGACTATTATTATCATTATTATTATTGTTGTTGCTATTCTTATTATTTCATAATGATAATAATAACAACAACAGCAACAAATATAGCCACAAACGGCAATCCCAGGGGTTGAAGCCTATTGCCCCTGAAGGGGCTTGAATATCTGTCATATCTTATCTGTCATTGGCCACATTTCAAGGATTGGCCCAGTGGTACAGTATGGATGGTTGGAAAAACAGGAAATGAGGGTTGGTTATATCACTGGAATTTGGTAGATTGGCGTACTTTTTTGTTTTAGAGTAGTGGGTGAGTTTTCTAGCCTAGGTGCAAAATGTGGTTACTGGGCCTTAGGGTTTCTGAGATATACACAGTTTTACAGAAGGAAAAGAAGAAGAATAAAGATACAAACATAGCAAATACAATAACCCCAAATAATAATAATATCATAACAACAACAATAATAACAATAACTATAATAATAATAATAATAATAATAATAAATACAGTAACAATAAATACAGAATAAGAAGAATACATCCTTATACTTAAACCAATAATGTACAGGAGCATCTAGCCTATAAGAGATAAAATTAGACGTTGCATTAAAATCCTAATAGTGCTGCACACTTCTGTTCATGAAGTATGTGAACAACCTCTGCAGTCTGTGGACATTGGAGTTCAATATTATGGAGTTAGAAAAAAAAAGTCTTACTCTGCTATTCAGAGATGGTAAAGGGACACTATGCTGATTTTCAATGCAGATATATTTTGCACGTGATTTCACACATATCCCAAACTGTCAACACTAGTTTTGCAGGCATTCATTTACTTTGACGAGTCGATTTGAGTTAAAGTTGTGGACCAGTGATGTCATTCGTGCAAATGACATCACTAACTAAATGAATGCCTGCAAACCTGTTTACAGTTTTCGCATATGTGTGTGAAATCATGTGCAAAATCAATCAGCATTGAAAATTGGCGGAGTGTTCCTTTAAGTAAGTGCCATGCCAACCTGCAAAGTTACAGGTCTATCTCTGAAATCTTCATTGACTGTCAGTGGAAAGCAGTGCCAAGTAGGTGGGTGAAGGCAGCTGCCAAAACACAGTGTAATAATCCATTCATGTCTCCGCTTGTTATTTTCGCAGGGAAACCAGCCTGCATCTCCCCATTAAACCAGCAAATAAGAGTGTTTTTCTTGAGCTGCTGCATGGGGGAGCTGAGTATGTATGTATGTTTGCTCGTGTTAGCTGCATGTCACAAGTCAACTGTGGGAGCAAAGAAGCTGCGAGCTAACGTGACATGTTGCTACCTGCAGAGACTCCTGGCTAGCTCTTCTTTGGAGGCGATGATCATTTTTCACACATGGCCTGTGAGGGCTCAGGTTCAAGCTAATGGGAGCATGCTAGTCTTTCAGCTGTCCATTACAGCCTAATGGCTATTGACCTAAACAGGACACTTAACCTCAAATATGTCTAAATAAATAATAGACGCTCAATTATGCCAAATTACAACGAGCTATTGACCGGTAAGTGCACAAACTCTCCACTTCCACCTTTATCTTGGCCCACATCACACACCACATCAGACTCCCAGTGGAGAAGGCTGCTGGCCTGCTAGCTGTAGAAGACCATTGACCTAAGGTTAGAGAAGTGACTTTGTGAGCGGAAGGTCGTCGGTTCAATCCCCGGACGGGCAGGATAAATGTGGGTGGGGAAATTGAAAAAAGCAGCGCTTGCTCCTCCCTCCATTGCCACCACTGAGGTGCCCCTTGAGCAAGGCCCTTAAACTCCAACCACAGCACTGCAGCTGCTCAGTGGCCAGCAGATCAGACTGTGGTTGTACTGGTCAGCTTCTAGGTGTGAATGTGAACAGGGCGCTCCTGAAGGAAGAGAGCATTAATCTGGGTGAGAGTATAAATAAAGGCGAGAAAAAAAAAAAGAAAAAAAAAGATAATCCCTTCTTTGGAGATGATGAGGATGACATCAGGGGTTTCAAGTCATCTTTGAAGATATAAATAACAGACATCATTCTGAACAGTGAAGCTCAAACATCCAACTGAAGGAACAAGAAGAAGAACATTTTGGAGTGGACACTTGAAACATAAACTCATTAGCAAAGTGTTTACTGAGGCCATAATCCAAACACAGCATCCTAGAAATAATGATACTGTGAGAGAAGAACTATACGTGCTATATTGCAAAGCCTGGGACTATTGTCTTTGTGTTGCCACTCATTTGTCTACATATCCTCTGTTACTTGTTTCCTATTGATTTCAATTCCCTGTCATTTATTCCATTGTGACTGTTTTGATTTGGATTTGTCATCATGCATCCCATGTGTGTGCTGGGGTTTCTTTGCTTTGTGCATCCCATGTGTGTGCTGGGCTTTCTTTGCTTTGTGCATCCCATGTGTGTGCTGGGCTTTCTTTGCTTTGTAGCCTACAATTGCAATCACAATACCATCATCACAACATGAAAACATCTGATTCCATTCCATTTAGGTGCCCTCATTAATGTTATTGGTTACACATGTGTTTACCTGCTTTGACACTCAAAATGGCCGCTGTGAAAAGAGTCTATTCTGGTAAAAGATTTCCCTCTTCATGTGTCTTTCGGCAACAAGGGCACAGCGCCTGCAGTCTCCACATGACTTCGTCTTTATGACCATGACCATGACCATGACCATGACCATGCCGAGCCTTTCCAATGAGGCTTCGCAGACCTCTGGTCAGCCATCGTGATCTTTAAATAGAGCTGCCGAAGAGCTGCAGGGCAAAGTGAAGTGACCTTTGACCTTTGAATCAGATTTTTCTCTCCATCATTATTTTCAGTAAATGGTGCAGAAAGCCTTGCATTTCCCTGTCATGTTTCACATTGGCGGTTGCATCATGCTCACTGAAGCTACAACTGGCCTGGAAAATGGTTAAGAAAATACAGCTTCCCCCCTCTCTCTACCCCCCCCCTCTCTCTCTCTTCTCTCTGTCTCTCTCTCTCTTATCTCTGTCTCTCTCTATCCCCCCCTCTCTCTCCTCTCTCTTCTCTCCGTCTCTCTCTCTCTTCTCTCTGTCTCTCTCTCCTCTCCATCTGTTTCTCTCTCTCTCTTCTCTGTCTCTCTCTCTCTTCTCTCTGTCTCTCTCTCTCTTCTCACTCCTCTCTCTCTGTCACTCGTTCTCTCTTTTGTGGATCCTTTCAAGTGTTTCTCACATCAAACAAGGTGACCCTTGAATGAATAAAGTGGATTTGTGATATGGGTATTATGTTGTGATGGTGTGTGTGTGTGTGTGTGTGTGTGTGTGTATGTGTGTGTGTGTGTGTGTGTGTGTGTGTGTGTGTGTGTGTGTGTGTGTGTGTGTCTCTCTCTCTCTCTGTTTCCCCCCCTCCATACTGTCTCTCATTCCTTCACCTGAACAACCCCACCCTCTGACAGTCTGCATTGGGAAAAGATAGGAGTGGAATGCTGTCTGCTTCAAAGAGGACAGTGAGTAGCATAACACAGAAATGGTCTTCCTGTGTATTTTATACATGGACGTGTGCACAGGGGTTAAAGTGAGGTTTGGCAGGTAGGGGGAGCTGTTTGGACGTGTGCACAGGGGTTAAAGTGAGGTTTGGCAGGTAGGGGGAGCTGTTTGGACGTGTGCACAGGGGTTTAAGTGAGGTTTGGCAGGTAGGGGGAGCTGTTTGGACGTGTGCACAGGGGTTAAAGTGAGGTTTGGCAGGTAGGGGGAGCTGTTTGGACGTGTGCACAGGGGTTAAAGTGAGGTTTGGCAGGTAGGGGGCTCTGTTTGGACGTGTGCACAGGGGTTTAAGTGAGGTTTGGCAGGTAGGGGGAGCTGTTTGGACGTGTGCACACGGGTTAAAGTGAGGTTTGGCAGGTAGGGGGAGCTGTTTGGACGTGTGCACAGGGGTTAAAGTGAGGTTTGGCAGGTAGGGGGAGCTGTTTGGACGTGTGCACAGGGGTTAAAGTGAGGTTTGGCGGGTAGGGGGAGCTGTTTGGACGTGTGCACAGGGGTTTAAGTGAGGTTTGGCAGGTAGGGGGAGCTGTTTGGACGTGTGCACAGGGGTTAAAGTGAGGTTTGGCGGGTAGGGGGAGCTGTTTGGACGTGTGCACAGGGGTTAAAGTGAGGTTTGGCAGGTAGGGGGAGCTGTTTGGACGTGTGCACAGGGGTTAAAGTGAGGTTTGGCAGGTAGGGGGAGCTGTTTGGACGTGTGCACAGGGGTTAAAGTGGGGTTTGGCAGGTAGGGGGAGCTGTTTGGACGTGTGCACAGGGGTTAAAGTGGGGTTTGGCAGGTAGGGGGAGCTGTTTGGACGTGTGCACAGGGGCTAGAGTGAGGTTTGGCAGGTAGGGGGAGCTGTTTCACAGGGGTTAAAGTGAGGTTTGGCAGGTAGGGGGAGCTGTTTGGACAGGTGCACAGGGGTTAAAGTGAGGTTTGGCAGGTAGGGGGAGCTGTTTGGATGTGTGCACAGGGGTTAAAGTGGGGTTGGCAGGTAGGGGGAGCTGTTTCCCAGGGGTTAAAGTGAGGTTTGGCAGGTAGGGGGAGCTGTTTGGACGTGTGCACAGGGGTTAAAGTGAGGTTTGGCAGGTAGGGGGCTCTGTTTTGGGGGGTCCAGGGTCATAATGATAGCTACAAATAGGGGTGCTTTGCACGCTCATGATAGGGTGGAGACTGCAGATGATTCTTTTGGGGGTGTGAACAAACTCATGCAGGAATGTTGCACTGCACGGGTTCCCAGCAGCGCACCCCTCAAGTTTGAAGTCAATCGGACGCAGTTCTGGAGCGTTCCGGCCCACTTGGACTCCTGCGTGTACGCGGCCACGCGCTCTTTTGCATCAACAGGCAAAGAAGAAGGGAAGGAAGCTGATTGTTTCCATTGCTTTGCACTACTTTGGAAGAAGAATAGGCACATTTTGAGGCGGAACATTGGCCTTCTTAACCACAATGAGGTTCATTTCCTTTTCACATGTGGGTTTATTGTACATACATACATACATAATCCTAGAATTGTAGGAATATGTACAGTATGGGGGTCACCGATTTTGTAGACCGACAGACAGACCGACCGACCAAATATATTCTCAGAGAGGAAATTATATTCAGTTTTTGGTGGTGGTGCAAATATAAAATACTATGTATACTATGGCTTGGCTGAATACTTGATGGTCATTATTTAATGAGCAATGTGCATCCATATTGCCCAGTATGCCCAACATTTTAATTTAATATTTAATCAATAGCTATTTAGTCAATGTCAATCCATTGCTTATCATGCATTAGTCCAGACTTTTAACTAAACCTTGACTGAGTCTGATAGACTAAATGTTGTCTTGTTTATTGTTGTTAGTGTATTTTTGGGCTTTGTTATTGTGTTTTCCTGTTATTTTGTATTGCGTCTTTTTTGTGTAAAAGACGCATGATTTTGAAATAGGTGTTATTTTGATAAACTGAGCTCATAACGAGGATCTATACTGTTAAGTGTTTCTACTAACATTATTAAAAGATCATAAAGATAACGCTGTTTCTGATAGTTTACTACTCATCTACGGCTGTTGCTAACATGTTGCTAAACTAGGCTAGGGCTAGCCTGGCTGCTGGCTGTGTGTTGTTGTGGTGACGCAATGGTGACGCTCACCGGGTAACCACGGTAACCACCAATGCTTATTTATCGTCTATTTCCCTCGAAATAACGGAGCCATAACGGAGAACATGACATGAGAGCATAAAAGCATGAAAAAACTTGAAATTGTTGATTCAGACCATAAACTCATTTGTAAAGTGTTTATTTAAGACATAGACCAAGAGAGAAGTCGGGTAATTTTCCAATTCAGTATCATGTTAGATATTTTACTTTTTGGACCGGCGGGTGGTGCCCCTCCCCTGGCCATTTGAAAGAATGCAATTTCCGCATTGGCTTCATAGATTTGGCCCAAGATATGAAGATATGGCCATGAGTGGGAGCACTGAGGTGCCATGAGTGGGAGCACTGAGGTGCCCCGAGTGGGAGCACTGAGGTGCCCCGAGTGGGAGCACTGAGGTGCCCTGAGTGGGAGCACTGAGGTGCCAGGTGTGACGATGACAAATGGCCCTTAGCAGAATTTTGCTTAGGGCCCCTGGGAGGTGGAGGTCAGGACCGGCACTGTTTCCAGCAGCTCCGGTTTGAGGAAAGCTGGGCTTTTCCCGCCAGCAGCTGCGATGCCCGCCTGCACAGCCACATCCCAGGAGAACATGAGCAGAGCTGCAGGGACCAGGTTACATTCTGCCAGGGCCACTTCTTCAGCCTCTTTCAGTTTTTGACCTCCAGGAGCGACAAGCTCAAAGGGCTGTGAGCCGTCCACCAGGGAGTCTCGTACGAACCCGAACAGCACCGGAAGACGGTCCCACGCGTAGAAGGTTCCCTGCAGCAGGTTCCCGTCTGGAAGTCTGATTCTCAGCAGGGTGTAGTTGTATTTCCTCCTCTCCCTCTGCTCCTCCCTTTCCCTCATGGCCTTGGTGCGCAGCACGGTCGTCTTCTCCACCAACTCTCTCTTCTGCTGCTGCTCCCGAATGAGCTCCTCCACCGTCAGCTTGTAGAAGTCGGGCGGCAGCTCAAAGCGCGTGGCGTAAGGAGAAGGTCTGATCACCTGAGGCTGCCGGGCCAGCTCAGCTCTGAGCGGCTCTGCCCTCTGGAGACCATCCCTCCTCTCCTTCATCAGCTCCAGGCCATCAGCGTTCTGCTCGGGCAGCACCAGGAACTCCTCCGCCTCCTCTTCTCCCTCGACAGGGAGCATGGTGCTCTGAAAGCCCAAGGCCTCCAGGAACTCTCTAGCGCCCTCAACACTCCGTACCTTCTCCTGGAACACCTTGTTGCTCACTTTAATCTTCCTGTATTTATCCACTGTGGGATTCTTACATATATTTTCGACGTACTTGCTTATGATGTCCACAGCAGCCTCCACTTTCTCTCTGTCCTTGTTGAAGGTGTGGACCATCATAACAGAGGCCTCGACTGCATCCTCCTCAAAATGCATGAAGATGGCCTCTTTAATGTGTCCCTCCCTCTCACGCTTAGTTAAAGTGGCTCCAGTTAGTGGACAGGTGAAATACACACCTGACACTGACAGACAAGCAGGATCCTGGGACATGTGGAACTTTTGCCCATGCTGCTGCTCGATCCTGGCCAGGGCCGCAGATCCTGCCCTCTGGGCCCCTGAGGTGGGACTGGCCAGGGCCGCAGATCCTGCCCTCTGGGCCCCTAAGGTGGGAGCATCGCAAGGCTTGGCACTGATACTACTCTCCACCACAGGAGAGTCTGGTCTGCTCTCTTCTGTAAGTTTCTTCCCGGGCCCTGCGAATGGTTGAATGTTTTGGATGAATTTGTCTTCATCAGAAGACGTCTTCCTCTTGTTCTTGTTCTTCTTCTTCTTCTTTCCCATCACTCACTGATGATAATACAGATTGGTGATTGGTGGTCTTCAGTTGCACCGGGCCTACTTATAGCCTCACTTGAGCGTGAGTGATGTCATCAGTGATATCATCAGTGATGATGTCACGATTGCTCTAGTGACATCACTGATGACATCACACTTGCTCCAGTACGTCACTGATGACATCACTTGCTCAAGTGACATCGGTGATGACATCACAATTTCTGGAGAGACAAGATCGTTCACAGCCCAACACACACTTCACACAGCCCTTCACATTGTCAATCAATCAGTGTGTGGGCGGAGCCTCTATCCTAAAAGTCCAGTTGATGTCCATTTTACAAAAGCGTGCCATAACATATCTGCTCTCAAATATATTGGCATTGAGGCTATCAAATGCTTGAGGATAGGAGGGGACATTGATTATTCTATGCTGCTGAGGAGAGAACTATTTTGGATTTTCACACTTGACACACTCACTCCTAGAAGTCTGACTGAGGACTGCATTCAGTATCAGACCTTTTTGTGAAAATTATTTTCTTCTTTGGTTACCTAAGGGCTATACAAGTGATTTGCTCTGTTCACATTATATTACTGTGATGCTTTCATGGCTGTTTCCTGATTCCTGTGTGTCTATGTTCAAGATGTATGGCGACCTCATGTGCTAATATGGATTTTGTTGTTTCCTCTTTTGATATAT
Organism: Poromitra crassiceps; assembly: GCF_964638095.1. Classification (NCBI taxonomy): domain Eukaryota; kingdom Metazoa; phylum Chordata; class Actinopteri; order Beryciformes; family Melamphaidae; genus Poromitra; species Poromitra crassiceps. The sequence continues at coordinate 63,202,852 of NC_139642.1, forward strand.
CTAGCCATTTTTAAGGTATCTAAGGGCTTTTTTCTATAAGAGTGGATTCTGGAGATGATGCACCTATGACATCACTGATGATGTCACAATGTTCCGTCTTATACCGCCCACTACGCGCTACCCACCCACCTATAGGCAGATTTGACGAATATATTTGTACATATCTGTATATATATATTTATATGTATTGATTTAAATGCATTTTCTATCACTGGGTCATGTGATGACCAAGATTCAAGATTCAAGATTTTAATTGTCACTCCGTGGTACAAGTACGCACATGTGAAATTCTTATGCTGTAGGCTCCGTTACAGACAAGGTGCAGCAGGTAAAATAGGTGCAAAATCACAGCAAACACAATCACAACAACAACAAGTGCAACATAGTTAACACATTCAGTGCCAGCCATGTTTTCAATCCTGTGGGTAAGTTGTGCCAGGGGTGTTTTTGACGATTCTGGCTCATTTTACAACGGCCGAGGATTCTTTTCTGTTAAGAATTCATGAACACCAATCATCTAAAAATAACTAATAGAATGTGTGCTTTCTCTGTCTAAAAGAGTTAGTTTGCAGAGTTAGTAGTTATGTAGATATTAGCCGTTGAGTACAGCATGGTTTCAGCGTCTGGAAATTTATTCAGAGATAAATGGCTTTTTGTGAAACAGTCACTTTAACCATTCATTTTTGGCATCAGTAAGACCGTCAGACATTCTAAACAATAGTTTTGAACAGTAATTTCCTCCATAACAACAGGAAACACCCCTCTCATTCAAACTCCTCCCTCCGTGTGTCTTCTCCTCCTTCCTCCTGGCTGTACAGCGGGCGTGTCAGAAGCGCTTTTGCTGCTGCCTGCCTGTGTGCCTGCCTGCCTGCTTGCCTGCGTGCGGACGCTCCTTGTGCGAGTCAAGATGGGCCGGGGAATGCGTGGGCGATGGGCAGATGTTGATTCTGGCCTTTCTGAGGTGTTTCAAAGTGTGTTTCACCTATGATCTATTTTGCAAATCGCTCTCCGCTCTCTGTGTGCTGCTGCCGGTGCGCGGCCGCTCTCAGGCAAGACAAGTCTTGAATGGATTACTGTAAAATCGCCACGCCATTTCCTTGAACGGCTTGCTCCCGGCAGTTTTTTCTTTGATTTCGGTCGTCTGGGGGAGCACTGTCAACACTTAGTGGGTCGGTAAAATAGATTATACACATTATCTTGCTCCAATAGTGATCTCGAAGATGTAAAAGTTGTTGATTGATGTCCCACCGTCAAAAAAAAAAAATGTTTATGTAAGACGAGTAAACTCGGCTCTGGCACTTAAGCGTTGGATTATGTAAGACGAATTATTTCGGCTATGGCACTTAAGGTGTTAACTAGGGCAAACAATGTAAACAGTGTATGTAAATAGAATACGGTATTAATTATAAAATTGTCAAATGTGCAAAGAGGTGTGCAAATAATCCAGGTTTATTGAGGGTTTATTTGTTGAGGAGTCTCGTAGCCTGTGGAAAGAAACTATCCCGCAGATGGTTTGTGCGTGCTTTCGGGACCCTGTATCTTCTCCCTGAGGGCAACAGGGAGAACGGGATGTTGTGTGGGTGGTTTGTGTCCTTGATGATCTTCCGGGACCTCCTGAGGCACCGCTGAGTGTACAGTTCCTGCAGTTTTGGCAACTCACATCCTGTCACGTGCCTCACCCTTCTCAGCGCCTGGCAGACCATGGTGGTACAGTTCCCGTAACCAGGTGGTGAAGCAGCCGGTCAGCAGGCTTTCAATGGTGCCTCTGTAGAAGTCCCTGAGGATTTTGGGCCTCAGGCCAAATTTCTTTAGTCGTCTGAGTCCGTGTAGTCACTGTTGGGCCTTTTTGACGACAGTGGTGGTGTGGCCGGTCCTGCTGGACATTGACTCCCAGATACTTGAAGCAGTCCACCCTTTCTACCACTGTGCCGTTGATGGTGACTGGGGGGGGGGGGGGGGGGGGGGAATCTCCCTCCCCTTCCTGTAATCCACAATGACCTCCTTGGTCTTGGAGATGTTCAGGGAGAGGTGGTTGTCCTGGCACCACTATTCCAGGGCATCCACCTCCTTCCTGTAGGCCATCTCATCGCCATTGGATATCCAAAGCCCCACAACTGCTGTGTCATCTGCAAACTTCACGATGGTGTTTGAAGTCTGTGTCGCCACGCAGTCGTGGGTGTAAAGGTCATACCAGAAGGGGCTAGAGACACAGCCCTGAGGCGCTCCTATACTGATGGTAGTGGGGAGGAGGTGTGGTTGTCCTCTCTCACCAACTGGCGGCGGTCTGTCAGAAAGTCCTGGATCCAGTCACACATTGCTGTGTTCAGGTCCAGATCCCTGAGCTTGCTGACCAACCTGGAGGGCACTATGGTGTTGAATGCTGAGCTGTAGTCCACAAACAGCATTCTCACATAGGTGTCCTTCCCCTCCAGGTGGGAGAGGGCGGTGTGGAGCACGTGGTCCCTCCCCTCCAGGTGGGAGAGGGCGGGTGTGGAGCACGTGGTCCCTCCCCTCCAGGTGGGAGAGGGCGGGTGTGGAGCACGTGGTCCCTCCCCTCCAGGTGGGAGAGGGCGGTGTGGAGCACGTGGTCCCTCCCCTCCAAGTGGGAGAGGGCGGGTGTGGAGCACGTGGTCCCTCCCCTCCAGATGGGAGAGGGCGGGTGTGGAGCACGTGGTCCCTCCCCTCCAGGTGGGAGAGGGCGGGTGTGGAGCACGTGGTCCCTCCCCTCCAGGTGGGAGAGGGCGGGTGTGGAGCACGTGGTCCCTCCCCTCCAGGTGGGAGAGGGCAGTGTGGAGCACGTGGTCCCTCCCCTCCAGGTGGGAGAGGGCAGTGTGGAGCACGTGGTCCCTCCCCTCCAGGTGGGAGAGGGCGGGTGTGGAGCACGTGGGCGATGGTATCCGCTGTGCTCCTGTTGGGGCGGTGTGCAAATTGTAGAGGGTCGTGGTTGTGACCGAGAGGAAGGGTCATTTAAGATGGCGTTTGTCTATCTATGTTTTATGTCTGAAGAAGAGTGTGAGCTCGAAACGTCACGGGGTTAACAAATGAGCTTAAATGGGAGCTACAGTGTGTGGACTCTTTTCTTGACCTGCCAATCAAACAGTGTGGGCGGAACCTATATGCCAGGGCACCAATGCCTCCAGGCATCAATGTTTATCATTAAGGTTAGGCAGTCTTTCGTCTAGGCTTCCAGCAAGTGTGGTAGAGATGTAAACATACTGTGAAGTAGGCTGTCAATACTGGAGAGTAGGCAAAGCTTACCTTGAGTAGCTTTCATGGATAGCCCAGCTGATGCCGCTGCTTGTCTGGCCAGCTCGCTCTGGTTCAACAGCGCTCCGTCACGATGAACACTCTCGTTCAGTGTTACATACAGTGTTACATACAGTGTTACATAGTGTTACATACAGTGTTACATACAGTGTTACATAGTGTTACATAGTGTTACATACAGTGTTACAGTATGTACAGTGTTACGTACAGTGTTACAGTATGTACAGTGTTACGTACAGTGTTACATACAGTGTTACATAGTGTTACATACAGTGTTACATAGTGTTACATAGTGTTACATAGTGTTACATACAGTGTTACATAGTGTTACATACAGTGTTACATACAGTGTTACATAGTGTTACATACAGTGTTACAGTATGTACAGTGTTACGTACAGTGTTACATAAAGTGTTACAGTACGTACAGTGTTACATACAGTGTTACAGTACGTACAGTGTTACATACAGTGTTACAGTACGTACAGTGTTACATAAATTGTTACAGTACATACAGTGTTACATACAGGACGCGGACTAAACACGAAAACAAGACGCTAAAAAAATGCACACTCTAACAAACTAATGTTTAGTGTAAAATACGCAAATGGCACGCCATCTTTAGTGTAACACTGACCTAAATAATATGAACAAACCCATCCACTATTTTTTGGACTCACGTTTTGCTGCAAAGTGTTATTATTGTTGTTGCGCTGCTCACGTCAGATGGGGGGTTTCCCAGAGCCGCAGCTCCGCCTGCTATTGGTCCATGATCGGTAAGCTGCGTGATCACTGGACAGGTGACCTGTCAATCACTCCCTTTTCTATCATCTATTTTACTCCAAACGTGTTGACGCCCTCCTCCACCCCCATCCGCATCCCCATGCTATTTCAAGAGCAGACTGCCATTATTTACATGAACACTAGAGGTCGCTTCATTTTGAAACATTTCTACAGGTTGTAAAAGCGGGGAGGCCGGATCTACAGGAAATACAAAGCCTGTATCTTCTCTAAAGCCTGACTCAACCACAGTATCACTGCCTCCCATCCACCTCCCATTGCTCCCATCACTGCCTCCCAGCCCCGCCCACCCTCTGTCTCCAGCCAATCCCAAACCAAGGCAAGTCAAAAGGTCGCCGCCCCCGCCCATGCCACTAAGCAGGCAGATAACATTGTGAGGGCAGGACTGCTGTCAGTACGATAGCCTGGAGAGATAAGTACAAACAACAAGACCGCACTGAGGTGTGTGTGTGTGTGTGTGTGTGTGTGTGTGTGTGAGTGTGTGTGTGTGTGTGTGTGTGTGTGTGTGTTTGTGTGTGTGTGTGTGTGTGTGTGTGTGTGTGTGTGTGTGTGTGAACATCCTCCCCCTCCGTTTTGTTGCGTCTTTGTAGCAGTGAATTGGACACTGCCGCCCAGAATAGCGTGTGAAAGACGAGGACACGGCTTTGGTTACAGGAAAACATTGATTGTGTGACGAGAGGACAGTGAAGCGGGTAACAGGTGGATGGATGGTGTTGCACTGCAACAATAACACAATCGTCTTTTGATCTGGATAAATTGATGCATTCATGATGATTTCAGAATAGGCAGAATCACGTGACATCGCGCCAACAACAGAAGTCATCATTGATTTGAATTGGGGAGATATCGGCAAACTTGTTTATTGGTTATCTCCACTCAGAGAACATATAGACAGCTGCATTATATTTGCTTGATGTACACACTAATATAAGAACTGCCGTGATTGGATTAGTGAAACACGCATTTTAAAAAAATCGCGATTTCCTTCTCCGTGGTTTCTCTTTTCTCTCTTAAAATATTTTTTTCCCGAATTTTTATCCCATTTTTATCCCCCATTAGTGCTAATTTTAATTTATTTATCCTGGTTGCTACTCCACCCTCCACCCTCTGCCGATCTGGGGAGAACCGAAACTGGCTCCATGCTTCCTCCAAGACATGGGCAGTAGCCAGCCACTTCTTTTCACCTGACAGGAGAAGCTTCACCGGTAGGACATAGCACGTGGGAGGTTCACGCTATTCCAACGAGTTCCCCTCCCTCCGAACAGGCACCCTTAACGACCAGAGGAGGCACCACTTCAGCAACCAGGATATTGCATGTTTTGGCGTGGGGTTCCTATATGAAGGAAACCCCCGGGAGGCACGGGGAGAACATGCAAACTCCACACAGAAAGGCCCTTTTGACGACCCCACCTGGGCGGCGGGCACTCGAGGACATGCGGACGGGCACGCACTCCTTCAGCGCTCACAGCGTCCCAGGTGGGAATCGAACCCAGGACCTTCTAGCTGTGAGGCGACAGCGCTTACCACTGCGCCACCGTGCCCCCCTGGTTTGTCTTCTGACAGCCTGAGCTCACCTCCACAGAGGCAGCCAGATTGTGGGCGCTCCGCGTGCAGCCAGCACGGCCAAAGTTGGCTGTGCATTTTCTTCTTCTCTCTGATTTTTGCGCGTCACGTCGCGCCTCCCCTGAAATTGGCTCACGCCCCCCGGGGGCGGGGGAGGGAGGCACACCTCACACTTTGAAAAACGCTGGTTTAAGACATAGCTCACGACAGGCCGTGGCAGGGGAAGGAGAAACGGGGGGAAACGGGGAAAACACACTGGACTTCGGGGGAAAGAGTTCTCTCTGACCGGTGCCTGGCTGGCTGTAAAGACAGGCGTTCGTGGTGCAGCAGAGTTTGGCGGGGGACGGGAACGAGGGGGAAGCGTTGTGTGTGTGTGCGCCTCGCTTCAGCGTATATACGAGTTTGGAGGAGTCGCTTGCTGTGCAGCGCGGGAAGAAGCAGTTGCGGCGACCAATCTGATGGCAACTGAACAGTTGGCAGACATGTTGTGTTTTTTTCTCTTCAAGTTGTCACTCCAACTCCACACTGTTCCTCTCCAACTCCACACTGTTCCAACTCCACACTGTTCCTCCAACTCCACACTGTTCCTCCAACTCCACACTGTTCAACTCCACACTGTTCCAACTCCACACTGTTCCTCCAACTCCACACTGTTCAACTCCACACTGTTCCTCCAACTCCACACTGTTCCAACTCCACACTGTTCCTCCAACTCCACACTGTTCAACTCCACACTGTTCCAACTCCACACTGTTCCTCCAACTCCACACTGTTCCTCCAACTCCACACTGTTCCTCCAACTCCACACTGTTCCTCCAACTCCACACTGTTCAACTCCACACTGTTCCTCCAACTCCACACTGTTCAACTCCACACTGTTCCTCCAACTCCACACTGTTCAACTCCACACTGTTCCAACTCCACACTGTTCCTCCAACTCCACACTGTTCCAACTCCACACTGTTCCTCCAACTCCACACTGTTCCTCCAACTCCACACTGTTCAACTCCACACTGTTCCAACTCCACACTGTTCCTCCAACTCCACACTGTTCAACTCCACACTGTTCCTCCAACTCCACACTGTTCAACTCCACACTGTTCCAACTCCACACTGTTCCTCCAACTCCACACTGTTCCTCCAACTCCACACTGTTCAACTCCACACTGTTCCAACTCCACACTGTTCCTCCAACTCCACACTGTTCCTCCAACTCCACACTGTTCAACTCCACACTGTTCCAACTCCACACTGTTCCTCCAACTCCACACTGTTCCTCCAACTCCACACTGTTCCTCCAACTCCACACTGTTCCAACTCCACACTGTTCCTCCAACTCCACACTGTTCAACTCCACACTGTTCCAACTCCACACTGTTCCTCCAACTCCACACTGTTCCTCCAACTCCACACTGTTCCAACTCCACACTGTTCCTCCAACTCCACACTGTTCCAACTCCACACTGTTCCAACTCCACACTGTTCCTCCAACTCCACACTGTTCAACTCCACACTGTTCCAACTCCACACTGTTCCTCCAACTCCACACTGTTCCTCCAACTCCACACTGTTCCAACTCCACACTGTTCCAACTCCACACTGTTCCTCCAACTCCACACTGTTCCAACTCCACACTGTTCCAACTCCACACTGTTCCTCCAACTCCACACTGTTCCTCCAACTCCACACTGTTCAACTCCACACTGTTCCAACTCCACACTGTTCCAACTCCACACTGTTCCTCCAACTCCACACTGTTCAACTCCACACTGTTCCTCCAACTCCACACTGTTCAACTCCACACTGTTCCTCCAACTCCACACTGTTCCTCCAACTCCACACTGTTCAACTCCACACTGTTCCTCCAACTCCACACTGTTCCAACTCCACACTGTTCAACTCCACACTGTTCCTCCAACTCCACACTGTTCCTCCAACTCCACACTGTTCAACTCCACACTGTTCCTCCAACTCCACACTGTTCCTCCAACTCCACACTGTTCCTCCAACTCCACACTGTTCCAACTCCACACTGTTCCTCCAACTCCACACTGTTCAACTCCACACTGTTCCTCCAACTCCACACTGTTCCTCCAACTCCACACTGTTCCAACTCCACACTGTTCCTCTCCAACTCCACACTGTTCCTCCAACTCCACACTGTTCCTCCAACTCCACACTGTTCCTCCAACTCCACACTGTTCCAACTCCACACTGTTCCTCTCCAACTCCACACTGTTCCTCCAACTCCACACTGTTCCTCCAACTCCACACTGTTCCTCCAACTCCACACTGTTCCAACTCCACACTGTTCAACTCCACACTGTTCCTCCAACTCCACACTGTTCAACTCCACACTGTTCCTCCAACTCCACACTGTTCAACTCCACACTGTTCCTCCAACTCCACACTGTTCCTCCAACTCCACACTGTTCAACTCCACACTGTTCAACTCCACACTGTTCCTCCAACTCCACACTGTTCCTCCAACTCCACACTGTTCAACTCCACACTGTTCCTCCAACTCCACACTGTTCAACTCCACACTGTTCAACTCCACACTGTTCCTCCAACTCCACACTGTTCAACTCCACACTGTTCCTCCAACTCCACACTGTTCCTCCAACTCCACACTATTCATCCAACTCCACACTGTTCCTCCAACTCCACACTGTTCCTCCAACTCCACACTGTTCCTCCAACTCCACACTATTCATCCAACTCCACACTGTTCAACTCCACACTGTTCCAACTCCACACTGTTCCTCCAACTCCACACTGTTCCAACTCCACACTGTTCCTCCAACTCCACACTGTTCCTTCAACTCCACACTGTTCCAACTCCAAACTGTTCAACTCCACACTGTTCAACTCCACACTGTTCCAACTCCACACTGTTCAACTCCACACTGTTCCAACTCCACACTGTTCAACTCCACACTGTTCAACTCCAAACTGTTCCAACTCCAAACTGTTCCAACTCCACACTGTTCCTCCAACTCCACACTGTTCCTCCAACTCCACACTGTTCCAACTCCACACTGTTCCTCCAACTCCACACTGTTCCAACTCCACACTGTTCCTCCAACTCCACACTGTTCCTCCAACTCCACACTGTTCCAACTCCACACTGTTCCTCTCCAACTCCACACTGTTCCTCCAACTCCACACTGTTCCTCCAACTCCACACTGTTCCTCCAACTCCACACTGTTCCAACTCCACACTGTTCCTCTCCAACTCCACACTGTTCCTCCAACTCCACACTGTTCCTCCAACTCCACACTGTTCCTCCAACTCCACACTGTTCCAACTCCACACTGTTCAACTCCACACTGTTCCTCCAACTCCACACTGTTCAACTCCACACTGTTCCTCCAACTCCACACTGTTCAACTCCACACTGTTCCTCCAACTCCACACTGTTCCTCCAACTCCACACTGTTCAACTCCACACTGTTCAACTCCACACTGTTCCTCCAACTCCACACTGTTCCTCCAACTCCACACTGTTCAACTCCACACTGTTCCTCCAACTCCACACTGTTCAACTCCACACTGTTCAACTCCACACTGTTCCTCCAACTCCACACTGTTCCTCCAACTCCACACTGTTCCTTCAACTCCACACTGTTCCAACTCCAAACTGTTCAACTCCACACTGTTCAACTCCACACTGTTCAACTCCACACTGTTCCAACTCCACACTGTTCAACTCCACACTGTTCCAACTCCACACTGTTCAACTCCACACTGTTCAACTCCAAACTGTTCCAACTCCAAACTGTTCCAACTCCACACTGTTCCTCCAACTCCACACTGTTCCTCCAACTCCACACTGTTCCAACTCCACACTGTTCCTCCAACTCCAAACTGTTCCAACTCCACACTGTTCCTCCAACTCCACACTGTTCCTCCAACTCCACACTGTTCCTCCAACTCCACACTGTTCCTCGTCTTTGGAAGGATTCCATTATCGTGCCTGTGCCAATTAAACAAAGCGTCAAAGTCTCTCTCAACGACTGCAGGCCTGTGGCGCTTATCCTTCTCTTCTCATGAAGTCGTTTGAGATGATTGTAGAAGGATGAGCTTGTGAACAATGTCCAGGTCAACTTGGACCCGCACCAATTCGCAGGGGTGTTGACTGACGATGCAATGAGCACCCTTTTAAAGTTGATCCACACACACCTAGAGGACGCAAAGAGTTTTGTGCGTCTGATTGTTATTGATTTCTCCCCCGCTTTTAATTGCATCCAGCCTCATATTTGATTGTATTGTGGTAAGAAGCAGTGTTTAACACGTTCACTGCCAATGACGTGTTTTTACGTCAAACAAAATCCGATTTTGTTTTTTTGACGGTGGGATGTGCATCTAACCCTTTTACATCTCTTATATAAGTATTGGACGTGTACAACGTGTACAACCCATTCCACCGACCCACTAAGTGGCGACAGTGCTTTCCTGACTAGAGGAAGGCAAGCAAAAAGCAGTGTGACGAAGCCATTCTCATGAAAATGGATTGGCGAAAACGCTTTCGTTTTCGCGCTGATTGCTGGCAGTGCGGGATTGCAAATTTGCATAATAGATTACGGGTGGAACACACTTTGAAACACGCAGCATAAATATGACCAGAATCGCAAAAGCTTCATCAAAGCTCTCAACCAAAACTCCAAGAAGCGAGCGAGTCCATCCAGACTTCCTCAAAGAGCGGCCGCGCAGACAGGCACAGCAGCAGCAAAGCAGTGAGACTGGTGACAAGCTTGTGACACGGCCGCTGCAGCCAAGAAGAACGCCCACGGAGGGAGGAGTTGGAAGCAGAGGGGGGTTTCCTGCTGTTATGGAGGAAATTACTGTTCAAAACTATTGTTTAGATGTCTGACGTCTTACTGATGCCAAAAATGAATGGTTAAAGTGACTGTTCTATCGAATTTCACAAAAAGCCGTTTATCTCTGAATAATTTTTCTGATGCTGAAACCATGCTGTATTCAACTGCTAATGCTTACATAACTACTAACTCTACAAACTAACTATTTTAGACAGAGAAAGCACACATTCTATTAGTTCTTTTGAGATATTGTGTGTTCACAAAATCTTAGCAGAAAATAATCCTCGGGTCTTGAAAGATGAGCCAGAATCCTCAAAAAAACCCTCTGGCAGAACCTACCTACAGTAAAAAAAAAATGGCTGGCAGTGAATGTGTTAAGTGAACATGCTTCATTTGTCTCGTGTGTCGTTCGTTCTGTCATTCTGTTTGTCTCCTGCGTTACACGTCATCATCCCCCGTCTCTGGGCCTGTCTAAT